>NW_018164444.1:79443675-79451755 GCF_001263595.1 Phalaenopsis equestris
CGACAAGTGGTTTGAGCAAAGTTGAATGGAAAGAGGTCAGCTTCATTAACATAAAGTGGTTGTAAGAGAGAAAACTTAAATGTGAGACATTATCATGGATATTATTGTATTTTGCTATATCAAAATTACAAGCCATTCTTTTATAGTTATTATGGTAATACTCTTTTGTATCAAAATTACAGTTTATATTATACAACTACTTTGATTATACCATACTATATCAATAATATATTCTATTACATTATTGTTATTTTGATTGCACTTTATTGTATTATAATCCACTACATTTTTGCTTATTTGAACTCTGTCTGAGCAAAGTTTTAGCATAGTTAAATATTATTCATATAAATTCAAATGAGACTTAATTATTATATATATATATATATATATATATATAATATAAAGCTTATTAGAACATAATTTGAATCAGAACCTAGTGCTTAAATGTTTTAAAGTTGTATATAAATAAATGACCATCACGATAAAAGCATTATAAATTAAATAAAATCAAACAGTAATATAACATATACCACCTAAATTGACAACACTTAAAAACATTAAATAAAAGTAGTTGATATTAATGTTTTAACATTCACAACATTAGAATAACATCTAATTGACAGATAAAATCTAAAAAATCAACCTTTCATAACAAATATAATTATAATTATGAAAAATCATTAAATGGAGTTAAAATAAGATGGTTGTAAACTCCATCAAACAAACAATAGGTTTGTGCTATATTTTTTTATTACATATGTCTAAATGTTATCATCACACCTTCTACTTCTAAGTCTTAAGCATAACTTTAAGGAGGCAAAAGAAAAATGGTATGTTAAAAAATAAACATTTTTTTAATCTAATTAAAATATATTTTGAACTAACTATCTACACTTTTAAATTTCTATATATATAAATACAATCATATGGATTGACTAATGTTAAATAAGGTTGATATAAAGATAACTATAGAGATAATTGCAGAAGAAAATTTTAATGAATGTATGCCTCAATTAATAGATGACTTGAATTATTTTAAATGAATTTAACCCATTTTTGGATGAGGTTCATTATAATTTAAGGATTTCTCAGCATCTAGTTTGGCGTCTAATTTTCAAATCATACATTCAAAACAATGTTTGATCATTGTTTGAATAGTGATCAAACATTGAGTATAAAATTCAAACATTATTTGTTGTAGAACTTGGAGTTCTTTTTATAATTTCTTCCTATTATAATCATGAATTCATTCATGCCTTTAGTTTTGTATAATTAATAAATAAAACTAGTTGTTGTTTATTGAAGGCACTCATAGAATTCCTTTACAGTAAAGGATGATTGAAGGCAAAAAAGTGGTTGCTTAGAAGATGACAACACTGCAATGTTTTGAACATTTGCAATATCAATAAAAAAACTATGCATTATATTATCGACTCAAAAGTAATTTTATCCATAGATAAAATTTGAGTTATATTTCTAAGAAAAGAAAACATACATATTTGGTCAATTATATGTACTGTGAGGTATGAAAAGTCAAAATTAATTAGAGCGACATTTAGAAGTATACTTAGTTCATATTTTAATATTTTTTTTTATTTATTTTTACTTTAAAAAAATAATTTATTACTAAAAACACCCAAAATAAAACTCAAGTATTTATAGGGGTTTTTTACTATAAAAATTAAAATCACCCTATGTTATTATCACTGGCCACTGTCAGTCATATCCATCATTGTCGCCCATTGACATAAGAAAAGGAGAACATAAGCATTAAATAACATATAGTTAGGACATTACATTTTTTTAATTTAATATACAATAAAATAAAATAAAATAAAAATTTGATCCAAAAGGGCTCCTTCAATTTATAAATTTCTAACTCTAAGAAA
This sequence comes from Phalaenopsis equestris, assembly GCF_001263595.1. Lineage (NCBI taxonomy): Eukaryota > Viridiplantae > Streptophyta > Magnoliopsida > Asparagales > Orchidaceae > Phalaenopsis > Phalaenopsis equestris. The sequence goes on from NW_018164444.1 coordinate 79,445,565, forward strand.
ATGGTAGGAAGGAGGGATGATTTTTCCATAACATTTTTTTGCACTAATTTAATTACATATGCATGGATAGAATTAATAAAATTAAAAATATATTAAAAAAATGAATCAAAAATTTAATGCATGCGTTAAAAATATAAATTTATTTCATGACATAGCTTAAAATACTTGTTTTATATAATTATAGACGTGCCTAGTGCACAATATTTGAATTTATAAATCAATTAAAATGGTGATGAACATGAAAAATTTTAGAGGGCATGTATCATAATAGGTAATTAGCAATTAAGATTTTAGTAAATTCAAAAAGCTTATAATATCTTTGAAATGAAGTATGGTGAGCTTTATGGAAGTTATAAATAATGATAAAGATACATTAAGATTTATTTCAATCATATTATCTCTAATTATGTAAGCAATTTAAATAAACTAACAAAACAAAAAGAACTTATGTCATGGATGCAACATGGAATTCAAAAAAAGGTATTGGTTCATATAAATACTAAATAAACAATCACTAACAAAAATTTTAGTTGTTTGTGAAATTTTTTATAGAAATATAAAAAAAATTCAAAATAAGAGAATGAATTTTCACTGATGTTTACAAATTCATTTCAAATAATAAACAAAGAAATATGGATTTGGTTATATGAAATTGGAAAATATATATCAATATGACCTTCAAAAGTAATTTGTTGCAAATACTTATTTTTAATAATTCATGTAAGTAACATTCAAATTGTTTCATAATATCTTAACTTTTATTGCTTTTTACTCTAGGTTTAATTGTACATGCATTTGATGCATATAGAAAGAATTTAGTAACTAATAATCTATTAAAAAGTTAATCAATATTTTCATTTATCTATTAAAAAATAAATTTTGTTTCCTAATTTTCCAAAATAAAAATTTAAGTTGAATTATTAGGCATGCATAATTTTATTGAAAAAAAGTTAATTAACAATTTGTTAGTTTTTGTATTTAATAAAAATTAATAAAAATAAAACAAAAGTTATAACTATATTTTTTTTTTATAAATTTTTATAATATAAGAAGCTAATAAATAACTATTAATCATGTGTATCAAGAATAAAATGAAAAATTAAAAACATAGCTAAATGACTAAAATATTCTGAAGAAGCCTTTTTCACAATTAATCTTTCTCTATTTTGATTTTTTAAAGCCTTTTACATATGATTCCATCAAAGTTCTTGATTGATTGGGCTGTTTGTGTGCATAAAGATTGATTCTTATAAATACTATCTCAAGCCTTCATTGTGCACTTCCTAAAATACCACAACTTTTAATTTTATTTTTATTTATGAAAGTATTTGTATCAATAGCCGAAGAAGAAATATTAAAAGATCTATACATATATCATATTATATATCAATTATGTATGAAACAACAACAACCTTCTTCCAACTAAGTGAGGTCGGAAAAAAAAAATGTCGTGTCACTATAAATTGTTTTGACAAAATGATAACATTATCAAGTCAATCTCTACATTTGGTTAAATTTTCCCAATGGCAAGTAAGAAATATGAATTAAGATCAAAACATATTTATGATTTTTATTATTGAAGAAAAAATACTGCAGCACTTGCTTAAAATAAAATGATTATTATAATTAAAATAAAATATAATTAAACATATTGAAAATCAATGTGTAATGAAAAAAAAGTAATGTACAACATAAAAAGGTCAACATCAACAACAACAATAACAAAAAGCCTTTATTTCACTAATTGGGTATGCTACATGATTTTTTTTCTCCATGATTTCCTATTGAATGTCATATTTTCCTTTAATTTTAATATATTAAAATAATTTTTAATACAACATGCCAAAGTCTTTTTAGGTCTACCTCTATCTTTCTTAACATAGTTTAATATAAAACATCTGCTTACCTAACAGGATCATGAGATGGTCGACGTTTATTGTGACCAAACCATCTAAGTTGACTATTTGTAATCGTGTCTGCCACTGGAGCTACACTACCCCTTTCAAGGATACATTCGTTTCAATTTTTTTCCATAAGAGTGATTACTCTCTTTTAAAGGCCAACATTCTACGCCATAGAGCACTATAGGTCTCACCACCATCTTAAAAAAAAAACAGTAAGTCTAAGTGATACTTTTCTATCACACAATTGGCTTGATGCATTTCTCAAACTCAACCATCCAACTTGATTTCTATTGATAATATTCCCATCTATATCACCATCACTTTTAGTAATAAACATAAGATATCTAAAACATTCACACCTTCTAATGATTTGATCAACTATTGTTTGAACTTTGCTACTAGATCTACTACTACTAAAATTATATTTCATGTACTCAATTTTAAATTTACTCAAGCAAAGGCATTTAGACTCTAATTTAGACCTCTATAATTCAAGTTTACTATTGTTTGAACTTTGCTACTAGATCTACTACTACTAAAATTATATTTCATGTACTCAATTTTAAATTTACTCAAGCAAAGGCATTTAGACTCTAATTTAGACCTCTATAATTCAAGTTTTTTTCGAAGTCTTTCTATAGACTTATCCATAAGAAAAATATCATAAGTGAAAAGCATACACTCAGGTACATCCTCTTGTAAATGCCCAATAAGAGCATCCAAAACAAAAGCAAAAAGATATGTGCTTAAAACGGATTCCTATTGTAATCCAATTAAAATAGGAAAATGCTAGTGTAAATATCTTAAATGACTTTAAAGTCATATCAGCACCTTTTGTTTTGTAGAACTCTCCAAAAAATTTCTCTTCGAACGTTATCATTTAAATCAATAAGAATCATATGTAAATCCTCCACTCTCTCTCTCTCTCTCTCTCTCTCTATGCACTTCTCTATCAAACCTCTCAATAAATGTACAGGTTCCATAAAAGACTTATCTGACATAAATCCAAACGAGTATGAGAAATCTATGTATCATGTTTAACCTATGTTTAATTACTCTCTCTCATAGTTTTAATGTACGACAAATCAACTTAATCCCTATAAAATTTGCGCACTCATATGCATCCTCTTTATTCTTAAAAATGAGGAACAAAATACTCTTCTTCCACTCCTTAGAAATCTTTTTATTTTTTTAAAATAATATTACAAAGTTTAGTAAGCCAAGAAAATCCTAAATCTCCTAAATATTTTCATACTTCTATTGAGATATCATCAGGTCCTACTGATTTTTCACACTTGATTTTCGTTAAAGTCTCCTCAACTTCCTTTTTACTATTATCATGGGAAAAATAAAAAATTTATTATTATTAATGATATTAAGGTCACTATGGTCGATCTTATTTTCAAAAATTTCATTGAAAATATTATCTAAATATCTCACCCTGATGATATCCCAATTCCGCATATGTTAAATATTTTCCTCTAAGAATTTTTTTTTTCATCTTTAATACACTTCACTTGAATTAAATATTCATATTTCTTTTGTTTTTGTTTGGCTAGTATATACAAATATCTTTCACCATATTTAGTATTCAATCTATTATAAAGATCACTAAAAGCAAAATTTTTAGCATCACATATTGTTCTTTTAAACTTTCTACAGACCAACTTATATTTTTCTAAGTTTTAAACTAATTTTTATAACAAAACTTCTTATATTTTTTTTTCTTGCACATTATTATTCAACCACAAACTATTTTTATTAAACCATCAATATTTTTTATAACATAACTTCGTATATTTTTATCATCCTATTAACCATAATATCTACCAGTTCCATTAATGTATAATCATAAACTTAAGAGTTATACAACATTTTTTTAAAAATTTTACCATTAAAATACAAACACAATCAAAACTTACTCTTGGAATTCATAAAAATAAATAAATAATTGAAAGAATGAATGAAAATTTCTATATCATATCATACATCAAAATGATATTGGTGACTATTTAAGTCTTCTATATCACATTATTGTATTAACTTTATATCAATAATTAATAAAATAAGAATGGGCCCGGTAAATCTCCTTAAGATCTTGGGATGTCACCATCAGTTTAGAAAGCCAAATCACTCGAGATCCTCATGGAACTCTCATTTATAAAACGTTCTACGGATGAATGATATCTTGCCTAAAATAAAGCTTTACGATCTAAATTTTGAAAGAATTTTGGCTTTGCTTTTTGGACGTACAAATAAACAAGTTGGGGGATAAAATGGTAATATGACTAACATGGGCAAGGGTGGAGTCCACAAATTTTTTCAATGAAAAAGATTACGCGCTTAGGCTTCTTCTTCATCATAACTCTAGACTCTAGTAGCCTTTATTTCTCCTCTCACTGCCTCCAATCTTCATCTTCTGCAATTGATCTTTTCATAATGATATACTTTGCTCGTGTTGATCTCATTTTTGTTGACACACCTCCTCTCAACTTTCCCATCTAGACCAAGGTTTCCTTCTTAGTGCCTTTAGGTGACTGGTTTGGGACCTGGGTTGGCTTGATTAAGATTAAAATAAGCTCGGGCATGCTTTAGATGGATGACTTAGGGTTTAGGTTAAGTTTAATTTAAAATGTAAAAAATAATGATTTATAATATATTATTTTTATTTATATTATTATATTTAAACTATTTTATAATAATTCATATCCCCTCTTTAGATAGGAAGATAATGACATAGGATACTCATCATTACTGTTGATTGAAAAGAATTATGGGTTTAAACTTCAATTATAAGTTGGCCCTTTCTTCTTCTCTCTTATTTCTTCTCGATAAACTGGCATAGGATACTTTTAATTTTATTTGCTACCTCAATCCCACCTTTTTAGTACACATTATATCTCCTTTTCTTAGTTTACATTTATTCTATTCCAACTCAAAGATATATATTTGGAAATTACAACTGATGTTTTTGTAAACCTAATTTTTGTAATTACTAATGACAACTATGAATTAAGCAAAGGAAGATAATTAGAGAAAATTATAATATTTAGAAATTGCCAACTATAATGTATCCCAAATGTTGGAAGCAATTTGATGACTATATAAATACTATAATATAATTATTTTTATTTGGATTTATGAACTTTATGAATTTGTATTAAAGATTATTTTATATAATTTTCTTAGAAGATAATTAGCATAAAATTGAAAGTGGAAAGTAATAGGATCCTACAAGAAATGAGAAAGCATTATTCTCTCCCTAAGTAAGAGGTCTTAATTCACGAGGATTGACCATAAGGTTCAGGGTTGACCGAATGGTCAATGCGGTGACCATTAGGTCCAGGGTTGACCAAACGGTCAATGTGGTGACAAAATCATGGCATGTCATCATTGATTTGATCATCTTGGGGTGTCATCATGATTTGGAATAAAAAAGGACACATTAGAGAATTGGTCTGGCTTTTAAGGTTGGAGGACCCTAGGTAGGTTCAAGAAGCCAATGTCGGTAGACTCTTCCCAAGGTAGATTTAATGATAATGTTAACTAATTGAGCTCAATTCAAGGGCCATATATCGAGTAGAGCCCAAGCTAGCTCATGAGTTAACATGGCTCGGTTACACCCCTAGTTTTCATTGCTTAGAATGTGGTTGAAGTAATGGCTAAGTGGTACTTTGAGATAATAACATTTTTATTAAAATTTAGACTTTTAATTAAACATTAATAAAAAGATAGACTTTGATTGAAGGAATTCACATAAGTCTATCTAATTGAATATTTTGACAATTAAGCTAGAATTGCCAAAATATCATTGCATTAAACCACAAATAGAATCACATTCACTGCACAATGAGAAATTGAAATTGGAGAAAATATAGAGACTTAAAGGGTTCTTGAGCACTATTCTACCACCCATGCCATTGATAACCACCAACAATTGTCGTTGACTCAATCATCCTTGCTCAACTATTATCATTAGAACACTATCAAACAACTATCATTGCTCCATCATCATTGCCTATTAATTTCCAAAAAAATAATTTCCAAAAAAATAATTTCCAAAAAAAAAAACAATTTGATAAATAATTTTACAATCAAACTTATTAAAAAAATATATTTAAAATTAAAGTGCAAATTTTGTAGTAATACCATCACATATATTCAAAATAGCAACATGAATAATATATATATATATATATATATATATATATATATATATATATGCATAATATCTTTGCAAATATCTCTAATTAATAGTGACATCCAATGAGATCCACATGCAATAAT
>NW_018164444.1:79452393-79489271 GCF_001263595.1 Phalaenopsis equestris
CTCTTCCGAAAAAAATAAGCTAACATGTAAGTCAACTCGAACTCATAGATTTCTGCTCAAGCTCAAGTTCGAGTATTTATTTAAGCTCCAACATAAGCCATGCTATAAGATTGTAAAGATGTATCGCCAATGAAATAATAATGTCAAATATAAAAATTATCTCAATTTGAGAAGCATTAAGCCTACAGTCGAGCTTAAGTTCGAGTATTTATTTAAGCTCAAATTTGGGCAAATTTGTAAGACTCAAACATGTTTTTATTTATAACTCCTAACATGAAAAATTTTATACCATTTCACAGGCTATTGCTGATACCAACATAAACCATGCTATATGATTGTGAAGATCTATCACCAATGAAATAATAATGTCAAATATAAAAAAATTATCTCAATTTGAGAAGCATTAAGCCTACATATATAAACTCCAATTCAGTAACCATGCAACATTATTTATGACCTCACCAAGTCTACTGAATCTACTTGACAAGCAGAAATCAAAGCTAAAATCAACACTATTAGAAAAGCATCAAACAGCCATAAGTTTTTCCTTATTATAACAAATATATTAATGATTTTCAAAGTTTCTATGGTGTTTCAACTTCAATTTCCAACCAATGCCATCAGGAAGCTTTTGTAGTGCCCTAAAGTCTTCTTGTCTATGGCATCTACTAGACTTTAACTCTCTCTTCATATATAGCTTTGAACTGTTGTGAATTCCTTTTCGCTCGAGCGCTGATAATTCGAGTAAGCGTCTCTTCATCAGTTTCCCTTTCGCTCAAAAGCCGATCGAAGGAGCTGTGATTGTTCAAAAAATTTGTAAGGAGTAAGAATCATGAAATGGTCACAAGTATTCTATGAAGAAGTTCTAATGACAAATGTAGTAGAAATTTATAACAAAAAATTATCTTAATTCCATTCAGTGAGATATTGACATGTTTCATGTTTTTCAAATGGCTTTCTTACTTTTATGGGAAAGTTTATCTATACCACACAATTCTCATCTATTTACATATCCAGCACCAAAAGTTTCCTTTTATACTTGTAACATCTTGATGTTATAAATCTATGCAAGAACATGTGCCATCTCACTTTAAAAAAGGTAATGATGGTGGCATTTTTTATGTATATCTTCAAGAACAAAATGAGCTTCTTCAAGGTCTCTTTGCAGCACTGGAGTTTCACAATACTTCTATAATGCAAGGAAAAGTTTTGTAGATGAACCCCCTTCTCATAACTTATATTGTAAAGAATTTTCATGCGCTTGTGTATTTTTTCGCTTCCATGGTATTTCATAATTTTTCAAAGTGCATAATTATGCTATGAGATCAACCAAGCTCAACATTTCTTACACAGACTATCACACAAATAAGTCAATACTATGAATAGTGCGATAGATGAACTTAAAATTTCTTCATTCATGTCATCATCAAACTCATCAATCGTTTAGAATGCACCCGTGATGTTCCCTTCTTCAATAGAATTGAGCTAAATACAAAAAACTAACATTACTAATGCTTGATGAATTGGATCAATAATACTTTGTAACACAATAGTTCTTCTTGGCTTACTCTTTATAATCATGAACTAATCAATTTTATCTTTTGCTCTACCAAGGTATCTACAATATTGAACTTGGCTGGCTTGATGTGCTAGAATAAATGGATAAAAATTCACAATTTTTTTATTTTTTTTTAAACTTCAATGATATCATATCAGTTTAGTGTTTTTGTTCATCATTTAGATACAAGATCAAACAGTAATAACAAGTTATGAGAAATTGAATAAAAATTTTGTCAATAAATTTCGAACAAGTTATAAGTTTAATTACATTAATTAAACTAAATTAAATCCTTAATTACTTTCCCTAACCCTGTTGTTCCTATTCCCAATCGCCTAACTCGTGTGTTATAAGTGTCGTATATGAACAACCCGCCGAAAACCGCAGGCCACGAATTCAAATTTCGAGAAGAAATTGGTGAGTGCGAAATTGATTTTAGCCCTATTTGAGATCTTCATTTTCTTCCTCACTCTTCCATTCTGAAATTTGTCTTATTTTTCATGCATTGTTCATTTTCGATAGTAGTCGGAGGCACCGAGCTACAGTTGGAAGTTTTGAAAGTGGATTGCGAGTTCTATAAAGGCTTTAACAAGAAATTAGCAAAGGGGAAGGAAAGATTGAGAAGATAGAGTGGGAAGAATATCTGACAGCTTCGAAAAGGCAGACTTGTGTCGAGAAGTTTATTTAAGATAAGAAAGTTACTTTTGAGTTAAATTATCTTATGAGCTAAAATATCCTAAATTTCGAAGTCATTTAAGATTTCAGGTTGTTTGCCAGAGACAACGAGTTTGAGGCAAATGTGTGAAAGTTATTCGTAGGATTGCTCTGTAAATTCAAGTAAATTAATCCTAACATAAGAAGAATAAGTTGATTAACATAAATTATTTAAATCTTAAATTTTAATATTATGTTTTATAAATTATTAAACTTAACATAAAAATTATCGCGACATCCAACTGGTTACCACATATTAAAAATTTAACGTAGTAACCGATATGAGTAATTATATTTCTACATTTCAGTAATCTCCTTTATTTCAAAGTATATGTTTGGCTCTATGTATGCTCTGGCTCAATTAAATTCTTCATATTGAATATATGAAAAAGATATGCATGACAAAAAAGATACACAAGATATACGCATGAAAAATATGTATGACATGCATGATATATGAAAGACATGATAGAAAAGATACTAATGATAAGCATAATAGAAAAAAAAATGTATGATATAAGTAAGAGATATGCATGAAATAAGAGATTTGGATGATACGAGAGATAATTATAATGAATATTTGCATAACAAAGTAAATATGTATGTTAGTAGTTGCATAAAGATATCTTAGAATAATGTACGTTATGAAAAATAAAATAATTTATATATGAATGATTGTATGTGCATGTTCAATTTCCGATCTTGTAGCTACCAACTGCAGCTTATGTGGCCAATTACAACTACAAGTTCCCACAATGACCTTTATGACCAACTGATACAACTACCAACCACAACATATATGACCAACTAAATTACCCTATGTTACCTCCGAGTGACAAATTAACGCCTGTATTCATACAGGTCTTCATTTTTTTCTCCTGTTTTGTAAGACTTTGACCTCTTAGCTTGATGGGATCATAAGAGCAATCTCCTAGTTGAGCCGCTGATCAACAGACACAATTGCACATACATATTTCAAGGGAGGTTAAAAAACTACTCATCAAGCCTTTACATATATATAAAATTTGCCTCTAAGATAATCAAGAATAACATTCAGACGTCCAGATCTGAACTCAGAAAGTGTCTCAAGGCTTGGTCTATTTAATTCGATTAGGGCATCAGATACATCAGCTGCCGAAGGTAATACATGCCCTCATTTATATGAAATTGGCTTTCTATGAAATAGTTATGAAACATTAACCATGGATGTAATTAGTCAAAGCGGAAAACAAGAAATAGCAGTTTCATGGAGTACATAAGTAATGCTCAAGATTATAGTATTATAACTGTCCTTTGGTCCATCAAAATTGCTTCCTCTTTAGGACCCAAATTCTATCTATATACATATCTAACACCTAAAGTTTATTCTTTATATTTATATCATCCAAATCTTTTACATCAAATAAAAAATACTACCATTTTAACTTCTAAAAAGAGAAAAACACCTTTTCATGCATAAGGTGGCATGTATGTAAAAACTAAAGTAAATAAATATAAATTGAGTGGTATGCATGTAAAACTTCCATTCTTCTTACTCTAAACTAGTATGAATGAACCTGTTAGAAAAATGATGAAACCTAATGTAAAAGTCTAGCGCGAACGACTATACATATCTATATATATATATATACGAGGATATAACGAAATACTAGAACAATATAGCTCTGGCGATGGAGTTGTCAAATCTTGAGAATCAAGATTTCCTGGCAGCGTGATCCTTCTTACTTTTGTTGGTGGATTTTGTTGATGGCATCATCACCGATGCGACCTTTGTATGTCGAATCGAGAGATTCTTGCTGGAAATACTAGCTCTGTAAATGATGATACTAATACTATCTATTTCCTTCTCATTTTAAAGGGCAAATAGTAGATTGATCATCTATTGGTCTATTGAAGAAAGCTGTTCGGAAAAATGATAAGCCAGTTTTATTCTGAAGATGAGGCGTCTAATGTATTAGTTGAACCTTTGAAAACTACTTTAGGGGGGAAATTTTCTTTTACTCATCCTAAAATGAAGATTATTCGAAGATTCTTTGCAGATTTGAAGTTACAGGGTATACGGAACATTGGATTAATTGATGGAAGGCACTTGATGATCATGTTTGATAAAGAAATTGATTATGTGGCTATTTTCTCTATGAAGGTTCTATTAATTGAGAAGGTTTATATAAGGATTTTGAAATGGGCAACAGATTTCAATCCTAAAGAAGAACCACCAATTGTTCATGTGTGGTTTCGATTCCCTGGTCTGAAACTTCAATTGTTAAATTTGAAGGTTTTGTATTCTTAAGGTGTCATTTATGCGACTCCCTTTAAAGTTGATCCTGCTAATTCTAATTGTTCAAGGCCTGCTGTAGCCATAGAGTTATGGTGAAAACGGATGCAACCTCAAATTTTAATGAATTGATATGAATGGGGAATTCGTCAACGGGTTATTAGCAGGACGTTGAAATGGAGCTTGTTCCTCCTTACTGCAATAAATGTAGAATGTTTGGACTTATTCAGGCTAAATGCTATGTTACTCATCCTGAATAAGGAAATCTTAAAGGAAAGAATGCTTTTAGAGACGAAGGCAGGAAGATTGGTACAGAGGTTTCTAATCTCATTCGGAATGATCAAATTAATACAATCTTGAATGATGATTGTATTGGAGATGAGGTTGGTCATATGGAGAAGGATTAGTTGGATAATAAAACTGGTGAGGTTACTGAATAGCAAGATGGTTTGCATCCAAACAATAATCTCGATCTTGATATATTAGCTGGTCCTTCTTGTGTGGTGGTAGATGATCATATAGATAATGAAGGTAATCCTCATGTTAGTAAAGAAAATGTGAGCTTGGAAGGTTCAATTGGTGAAGATATAGGTGACAAACACATTCTTGTTGACAATATCAATATTGTTAATAAGATTGGGATGATGTCAAAAACTGTTTGGTTAATAACTTTGCTCTTTCTAGAGTTGAATTGGAGGAAGAATGGCTAATTTTAGAAATCGAGAAAAAAGAAAATTAAAGGTATAAGAGAACTTACTTGCATGAATCTTGAAGAAGCTCAAATGCATACTTGTGGAGAATGGAAAGGAATTGAGAATCAAATTTCTTTGTCCTCTAGGAGCACTAGAGGAACAAAAACGGTTGCTGATGTTTAATCTTCTTATTTGGAATATTAGATGCATTGCTAAGGTGAATGCCTCCAATATAGTTATTAATATTAGAAGAACTCATAAAATTAAATTTTTTGGTACTCTTGAACCCCTTGTGGATGGACAGAACAATGATAAGTATGTTAGAAGAATTGGCAATTTCAAGTTATTTGATAATTTTAATAACAAGATTTGGTTTCTTTAGAGAAACTCTATTGATATAACTGTGATTGTGGATCATCCTCAATTTATTCACATCAAGATTATATGTGATAATTATGTTTTTCTTGTCACTATTGTGTATACTAGCTGTTGTAAAGCAGCTAGAATTGAGTTATGGAATCAATTGCTTTCTCTGAAATCTGGTATTAATGATCCTTGTTTGGTTGGAGGTGATTTCAATATGATTTTGTCTACTGATGAGAAGAAAGGGGGTCAGCTTCCTAACCTAAATTTAATGGCTAAATTTTCTGATGCTCTTTCTAATGCTGGTCTCTATGATTTGGTTCTTATGGGCAATCCTTTCACCTGGTCTAGAGGGAAGGTATTTGAAAGACTGGATAGGTTTGTCTCTAATATTCAGTGGGTGGATTGTTTCCCTATTACTAGTGTTCCTCATCTAGCTAATACTTGTTCTAATCATGCTCCTTTGTTGTTTGTGAAAGTTAGCAATAATATGTAGATTCTTCATGCTTCTTTTCGTCAATTTGTGAGAGATAATTAGAATTCTGATTAAACTGGTGATTCTGGTCATAGATTATAGAGTTTACATAAGAATTTGGCTTGCAAAATTTGAATTGGGAGGTTTTTGGTAACCTTCACAATATTGTTTAGATTGCTGAGAATAAAGTTAAAAATTTGGAGTAGTTTAACAGTGATATGATTAATTTCAACACTTTATTAGCAGGTCAAGATGAGTTGAATAAAGCTATTGCTATGGAGGAATCCTTCTATAGTCAGAATGTTGTAGGTCATCAAATGGTTGATGGTGATAGAAATACCTCTCATTTTCATGCTTTCATTAAAAAAAATAATGTCCAGTGTGATCAATAGAATCAAACAGAGGGATGCACTTATTTACTTCTAATCAAATTGAGGTTGATGGTATTAGCTTTCTCTCTAAACTTCTTAACAATGATGGTAGTGATTTGGAGAGGATTAATGGTGATATCTTTAGTGGCAATCATAGTCATACTGGTACTATTAACCTTTCCTTGATTCCTGAGGGGAAGGAGATTAAAAATGCTCTTTACTCTATGGATAATAGTAAAACTGCTGAGCCTGATCAATTTTCTACTGTTTTTTTATAAAAGTAGTTGGGAGATGGTAAGTGATGATGTTATTACTGTGATTCAGGATTTCTTTAAATAAAATGAGTTACCTAAATATTTCAAATCTACCCATCTGATTTTAATTCCTAAAAGTAAAGATAACAGTAGTTGGGATGCTTAGAGACCTATTAGTTTGAATAATGTAATATCTAAGATTATTTCTAAAATCATTGTCTCCAGAATTCAACCTCATCTTCATAATCTTATTAGCAATCATCAATCTACTTTTGTTAAAGGCGGGTTTGTGATAGTGCTTTGATTGCTCAAGAATTAGTTCTAGATTTGGATAGAGAAGGCAGGGGAGGTAATGAAATTTTGCAAAATGGATATTAAGAAGGCTTAGGGTTTAGGGATAGAGAGGCAGTGGATATCAAGATGGGAGCTTGTTATGATGTGAGATTTTACTCTTTCTACACTGCCTCTGCCCAATTTGTTATTATAACAATAACATTATGGTAGTTTTACATTTTATGTTTGTTTTTTCCTTGTAATTCATCATTTTAATATCAATCTAAGCTTAAAATATGACTTCTTATAAAATATGAATTCAAGAGACTCCACTGGCTCGAGAATTGTGTACTGCCACTAAGGTTTGCAATGCTTTGTATACACGTCACAACAAGAAACCAATTTTGGGGGAAAATTTTATAAATGTCTAAGAAACAAGACGCTTTGGGAAAAAAAATTATAAGTGTCTAATAAAAAAGACGCTTGATTACTGTAACGTTAGAAGAGTTGAGGATTGTGATGAGTCCACTTCAGACAGAGACAATGTTTGGAGTAGCTTTGAGAAAAAAAAAAAATCTCCAAGAGGCTTAATAATTTGGACATAAAGACTATTATTATAATAATTTTATATGTTCTTATTTAAATTACAATTTTTCATGAATTCATTAATAGCATGTGATGTATGACTTGTAATGTAATATTTTGATGCTTATTTCTAGTGTTTTATTCTAACTGTTTCTTAAATTGTGCCCTAAAAACTACATTTTACAAGGGCAAAATAGTCTTTATTTCAGAAACAACTGAAGCACAGTAGTTTCACCGTTGAACTACCAAACAAAATGCAGTTGCTTCTCCTGGCAATTGCTTCTCAGTTGTTTCTTTAAAAAACTACAGTTGTCCCAAATAGACCAAAATGGGTTTTATCATACGTTGCCAACCAGTTATTTTTAATAATTCATTGCTCACCACCATAATGCATTGATTGCAAATGCAATACATACATAATCAGTCAAAACAGATGATTACTTCACACAGATCAAAATCATTCCAAAAATGCTCATAACTCGCACTTCAACAGTAGGTAGAAATTATTTGCGTCAAACTACTAAGGACAAAAATATGGATTTTATTAGTACAGAACAGGTAATTTATGTTATAATAAGAAATGCAATTATAAATAACACAAAATAAAGTATTAATGTAACACCGTAAAATTAATGCACCTATAATCATACCGCAGATAGTGCATAATTATGCCTTTACTATCAGTTGTCCTCTGGTAAAAACTGCGTCTCTTACACTTTTCTTAATGCTTTCATTTTTGGGAAATTTACATGCGTAGAACACAATTCTGATGTATTTAAATATCTCACACCTAACCTTTCATATTTACATATATAGAACGTTGGTGCTTTAAACCTTATGCATGAAAGGTGTATTTCACATTTAAAAAGTAGTAATAATGCTAGTTTTTATTTGATATTAAAGATTTGAATGCTATGTGTGTAAATATGAAATTTTAGGTCTTAGATAGGTAAATATATAAGAATTGTGTGTTATGTATGTAAATGTCCCTTCATTTTTATAAAACTAATTTGGAAAGTCACTCTATTTGAATGGCTTCAAATAAAATTGCACCTGAATATAAAGGCAGAAATCTCTTTTTGGAAGAAATAATCAACAGTCATTTAGAACAGTAAGCTCAATCTGCAGAAATGACTCGGTTGACAGTAATTTCTGACTAGAAAACAAGCAGAAAAAAAAAATAAAAACCACCATTAAAACAAAAACTAAAGCTTAAGGGACATTTAAGTATACAGAGCCATTGTTCATGCAAGGCATCAAATTTTAACTAACTAATGCATGAATTAACTTAAGAAATATCAATCATGAAAGAATCCTTGATAAAACAACAAAATAACTTGCAAACGTAAAGAAAGATGAGATAGGTAACAGCTGAAATAGCAGTAATACATTAATCCATGAGTAAATAACAAAGTCAGATCATTACTGCCACCAAATTCAATCATACATGATGAGGAGCCAAAGTAAACTAACAAATTACAATATGAAAACTCTGTTTAAGGAACTCAGGAGATTATTAACTAACATATGACATTAGAGTTTCAATGGTTTCCTGAACAGAACCAGAAAAGGCTAATCATTTAGAAAAATAGAAAATTCTAAAAACTCAAAAGAATAATATTGGAAATAATTATAATCAATACCTATCTAAGAGACAGATCAATCATCAACCTCCGCCTTAATTTCTCTCACTAAATCATCCTTGTATTCTTCAAATGAACCAGGGAACTTTCTAACTGTTCCCTCTTCAACCACCCATATTTCACTCCTCTCCTCATCTTCACAAACACGAGATATCAATCGAGAATCATGACTGACCAAAACAACACCACCTGAAAACTCTTCCAAAGCTTCTGCCAATGCATCAATGCTTTGCATATCCAAGTGATTTGTGGGCTCATCCAACAGAAGAATATGAGGTTTTGACATTGAAATGGAAGTGAAAACAACACGAGCCTTCTGTCCACCAGAGAGTTTTGCAATAGGAGTAAGGTGGTTGTGGCTTGGGAGCCCAAACTTTCCAAGCTTAGCTCTCACCGCCTCCTGCTTACTAAAACCTTCTTGATCAGGGTGTAAGCGTAGAAGATACTGAACTGGATTTTCCTCCATTGTTAACAGGTCAACAAAATGCTGAGAGTATCTTCCAATCCTAAGTTTCTGGCTCCTCCTCACCTCTCCCTGAGTTGGAATTAAGTCACCAGCAAGTAAATTGAGAAGAGTTGATTTGCCTGCTCCATTTGGCCCAACAATGGCTACTCTTGTTCCCATATCAATGCCAACATCAACATCAGAAAGCTTGAAATCATCCCTGTTTGGATAGCTAAAAGTGACCTCAATGAGCTGCAGGAGTGGCGGAGTTAGCTCAGTTGGCTCAGGGAAGTGGAATTCAACACTGTAATCTCTCCATTTCTTTGGAACTTCAGGTGGTGCAGCATCTTCATCATCTGCCTTACCTTTTCCCCTATGTTTGGCTTCTTTCGCTGCCTGAAATTTGGCCCTGTCCTTGACTTTATCTTGCTGAGCCTTGCTTCCTGTTCTCCTAGCTGCCTTCAGCTGCTTATCATAGACCTCAAACTTCTTGTTCATCTCCTTTCGCTTCTGTTCATACCCGCTCTCAAAATCATCAAAATTCCCCCTGTAGAAATGAAGCTTCATGTCATGTAGATGTATGATCTCATTGCAGACTGTGTTGAGGAAGTCACGATCATGGGAGACAACAACAAGGGTTTTCTTCCACCGGCACAGATACTCCTCAAGCCATAGAACCGCCCTGAGATCAAGATGGTTGGTAGGCTCATCGAGTAGCAGAAGCGTAGGCTGAACAAAAAGCGCCCTTGCAAGAGAAATCCTCATCCTCCATCCACCACTGAAAGAGCGTGTTGCCCTAGCCTGCATCGCTTTGGTAAACCCTAAGCCGGCAAGAATCTTAGACGCCTGAGCCTCAGCAGCATCGGAACCCATCAACTGCAATTTCTCATAAAGAGCTGCGAGCTTTTCCCCCTTGTCGTCATCAGAATCATCGCCATCCTCCTCAGCTTCGGCTTGCTCGCTCAGCGCGGCAACCTCCTTCCTCAGCCTCACAAGCTCCTCGTTAGCAGAAACAACAGCTTCAAGGGCAGTCCGGTCATCACCAACTACCTCCTGCTCCACAAGCAGCACATCAATATTCTTTGGCACCGGAATCTTCCTCCATGCCAGAAGTTTCAGCAAGGTCGACTTCCCCATCCCATTCGGGCCAACAAGGCCGTACCTCTTTCCATGCGAGATCTTCACCGACGCGTTCTTGAGCAGCTCCTTCCCCCTCGCTGAAACCGAGAAGTTCTCAATCGCGATGTCGCGTACGTTCGCATCAGCCGAAGCGGAAGCCTCATCATCATCGAGAGCCGAAGCCCGCGCACCAATAACCACCGTAAATGCCTCGCGGTCGTCTTTGAGCGCCTCCTTCTTCATTGCCTCGGCCGCGTACGTAGCCATCATATCCTTCTTCTCCCGCTTCTTGATTTCCTTATCGGAAAGCGTGGCGACGGAGAGCTCGGTGACTGCAGCCCTAGATTTCGGACCCGCCTCATGAATGATCTCATCTTCATCGTCTGATGGGGGAAGATCGATTCCGTCAATGTAAGATGAAGACTTGGATTTAGGTTTTGGCTTCGATAACGTGGAAGATTTGGGCTTGTCCATGCTTGCGAGTAAAGCGGAAACAGAGAGCTTTTCCTTTGTCTTAGAAGGTTTGGAAGGAGCGGAAGAGAGTTCCGTTGTTGATTTTCTCCCCATAGCGATCAGATCGTAAACCTAGCGCCGCGGCGGAGAGCAGAGAATTGATGGAAGATTGAAAAGACAGGAGATTTGGGAAGAGGAACGAAGAAACCAATTCTAAGTTGCTGCCATTGCCGTGAATATAATGGTCTGCTGTTATTTTGAGCTGCAGGATTAGACTCGAATTAATCCAACGGTTGGGAAATTTTAGTCACTCAAAATATAATTTTTGTCATAATAATATTTATTAAAAATTTTATTTTAAGATGATTTTATAAGTATTTATGTTATTGTCCAACCTATTGTTGAGAGTGAGTCTTTAAACTAAGAGGCCCTTATATATGTAATGTGAGTATGTTTGTAATTAAATTCATTTAATTGACAAAATTAAATTATTTATTTATATATTATATTTAAAATTTTGATAATTGATGTGTCATCGAAATATTCTCCTGATCAGACACATATATCAATACCTATTGTATAAAAAATATTTTAGTTATGTTCAATATATTTGAGCTCTAATTTTAACAATTTTATAGTTAAACCAAACATCCTGACAATATGAACCCAACGATACTAAAATCGATTTGATCCAAGCCTAAATAAAAATCGGATCAAATGCTTAAAGTATGATTAAAGGCTTTGATACATTAATTTAGCGAAGCTCTTAAATCGTCTTTGTCATTTTCATAAAATGATAACACTTCTCTTAAATAATAATAACTAATTATGGGGTATACCTGGGCAAAAAAAAAAAAAAACATTTATTATATAATAGCATTATTCTTGCAAACTAATCTCATAAAAACCTCATACACATATTGTCCAACAATAACAATGACAACCACGACGACAAGAACAATAAGCCTTTATCCCACTAAGCGAGGCCAGCTGCAATAATCCTTTTTCTCCATTGTGTCCTATTCAGTGTCATATTTTCATTTAAATTTAGTAAATTAAGATCATTTTTTTGTTCTATATGCCCAAACCTTTCTAGGTCTACATTTGTCTTTCTTAACATAAATCGAAGCTAAAGCATTTAGCTAAAACATTTAATGTGACCAAACCATCCAAGACTACTCTCTCTAATTTAGTCCGCCACAAGAGCTACACTAACCCTATCACAGATATATTCATTTCGCATCTTGCCTCTAAGTGTAAAGCCACTCATACACCTAGGCATTCTCATCTCGGCAACATATAACTTAATTTTATGCTTTTCTTTTAAAGGTCAACATTCTGTGACATAGAGCATTACAGGTCTCACCAGCATCTTATAAAATTTTCCTCTCAGCCTAAGCAATACTTTTTTATCACACAATAGGCCTGAAACATTATCCGCTTCAACCGACCAACTTGAATTCTAATGATAACATCCTGATTTATATCATGCATTACTTTGAACAATAGATCTGAGATATCCAAAGCAACCACACCTTTAAAATATTAAAACACGTCTCTTAAGTAACCAGAGAAGCAATATATGCTATGTCTTCACTTTTTGTTAGCCTAATAGCTGGTATTATGTGTCTCTTTCAAATAAAATACATCTAATGATATCTTAAAACTCTACAAATATTATCTTCAATCAATTATTTTATGCACTCTTAATAAACAATATCTATTATATATGGCTTTGTTGTACACATAAAGGAGTGATATATATGGCAAAATGTCTCTTTATTTATAGATGAGAAGGGGAAGCACTATTACACCCACCATAATAATTACAAACAAAATCAGAATTATTGCAAACACTATTACAACAACTAGATTCTATTACACTAATCAGAATTATTACAAACTATATTCCAACAACCGATAGTATTTCATCTACCAGAATTATTGTCAATCAATTACATCTGAAATAATCTCAGCGGAGATCATTTTGTGTAGTTTTTATTATCATCTTGTCAATTAGATCTGAGGCGGGTTACCATTCGTTTTCAAGTTTCTTCATCATATGAGTCTTGATTTGACATTGACATATCGTCTTCTGATTCAAATAACGCTTTCAGTAGTTTATCATATAATTCTTGCAGTTGTTGCTTAATCTGCTCAAAAGATTCTTGAGGATATTTCCTTTTTATTTTGTCGTGAATTTCTTTCAAAAAAAAAACTCTTGTGATATTGGTAATTAAATATTTGAAATATTAGATGCAATTATATTATTAATCTGAATTATGTTTATTGGTAATAATTGTTGAACGTCATTTGATGAAAAATGATCTTCATAAACATTTATTATTGATATTGTCTTACCAATGGTACAATTTTTGGCGAAGATCCATGATATTTGAGCTTGGCAAAGGAATAATAACTCATACATACCGTTAGCTAAAAAATTATCTTTGATTTTATTGAGCTACGGAGAGAATTCAACCCAGTATGGGTAAAGAGTGGAAATCGTGCACTAAGGATCTCGTTAGCGGCGTCAAATTTGTCCCACCAAGATAAAATCATTTTTGAATTTCCTTCTTAAGGATTGCAAGCATTAGCACAAAAAGCCAAGAATGTTTGTGTTTTGGATTGATGATTAAAAAATGAAATGCATGGCTTGGATATATGTCCAACATTTCAAAAAAATAACTTTTTTATGATGAGTGATTGGATTAATCACATCAATTTGTTTTGTTTGAAATATAGTTAAACTCCATTCTTTGTGATACAATATGTGATTAATTATCGTCTTGTTATGAGCCATTGCTTTATTATGTTCATTGAAATAGAGTTGTACTTTAACACAATTTAATGAAGTGAGTATTACTTCATAAGATTTGCAATCAAAACTATCTTAATGATACACATTTGAGCCAAGATAGCATTCTTGGATTTTCCAATGATCGGTAACATCATAATCTTCGAGAATTTTCTCTCAGGAAGATTTTTGGATAAATTCAACAAATTATTGAATTTGTAATTCAAGAGATTGAGGTCCTAATGCAGATGTGGATGTCATTGGGCATCCATACAGATGTTTCTGTAAATCAATAATTTTTTTTATGAAATCACATACCTCTCCTCTCGAGAGAGGAGGTACTGCCACGTGGTCTTTCTCCCTATAAAATTCATGAGTGAGAAGCTCAGATAAAGAATTAGAAGAATTTTTAATATATTCAATATCAAACTCAAAATTGGATAATTGAGCTTGTCATCGGACAAAGATTTGCTTAGAAACAAGATTTTGAATATTCTTTCGCAGTATATATATAACTAAACTATAATCAATTCATAATAAAATTTTTTGTTTAATAAATCATCTTGAAATTTATGAATACATTTGAAGTTAGAAAATATTTCGTTCTTGTTAGTCGTTTATTTTTGTTGAGTGGTATTTCACTTGCCGGAAGTAAAGCAAACTAATTGTTCTGTAATAAAAGTTTATTGCTTTAAGATTTTGTCATAACCAATATTAGAGACATCAGTCTCCATTATTTTAAGAAGAGACAGATTAGCAAGATGTAACCAAGGTAAATTTTGTATATTTTTTTTAATTAACTATACACCTTGAGTATGATTTTTTGTCCATGGGAGATTCTGCTTCTTTAATCGTTGGTAAAGGGCAACAACATCTAAAGCAAGATTGTGATAATAATCTTCTATATAGTTTAGTGAACCCAAAAATTTCTACAATTGAGGGAGATCTTTAATTTTATTAAGGATTTAGAAGTGAATTTGATACTTCGATCGATTGGAATTATAGTATTTTGGACAATATTATGTCCTAAAAACTGAATTTGGGTTTGAAATAATTTGATTGTTTGTGTTGAAATTACCAGCCTATTATTTTTTGCAAG
This sequence comes from Phalaenopsis equestris, assembly GCF_001263595.1. Taxonomy (NCBI): domain Eukaryota; kingdom Viridiplantae; phylum Streptophyta; class Magnoliopsida; order Asparagales; family Orchidaceae; genus Phalaenopsis; species Phalaenopsis equestris. The sequence continues at coordinate 79,467,510 of NW_018164444.1, forward strand.
CCATTGAAACGCTTTAATTTGTTTAAAAAGTTCATCAATTGATTTGAAAAAAATAAGAACAACATCAATATAAATGATTATATAATTTGAATATATAATGAATATTTCATCATGATTCTCAGAATTTTAGAGGGAGCATTTTTCAATCCAAATAGCATTACATTTCATCGGTAATGTCCAGAAGGAACCTTGAAAGTTGTTTTGTATTTGTCGAACTCAAGAATTTGAATATGTCAATATCCAAATTATAAACCAAAATTTGAAAGAAGTGTGGTGCTACTTAATCTATTAAGTAAATCTTTTTTTATTATGTATAAGATATCTAATCCATTTTAAAAGTCCATTTAATGATTTATAATTAATTATCAATCTTAGTTTGCCTCTTTCTTTTTCGGCAGAATTCATTACATAGAAAGCTATGCAGCTCAATGGGAAGCTTAATTTTTGAATTATTATCACGTAGTTCGTTAATTTTCTGTTTAAAAATTTATAAATATACAATATTCTTTTGACAATATCGTGTCTTAGTCTTGATAATTTTCTCATAGAAATTATCGATGTACGATAATGAAACACGGTGTGTTTTTTTCTTCCAAAATGCAGCTGGATTATCACTGTAGATTTGATTTAAAATATTTTTACGGAAAGTAATAATTTTTCTTTTAGAAAATTAATTTCTTATTTGAGAAAATTAATTTGCTTTTGTTTCATATTACATTTATTTAATGAATTTAAAATAATTTTTGTAGGACTAGTAATAAATTTGAAAATAAGTGTTTTGCCAAATTTATTGGAATATATGCTAATGTTATCAATTTTTTCAATTGACATAATTTTATATAGGAACAAAGTTCTTAAAATTATATTTTGGGTTAAATTTTTAACAAGTAAAAAAAGTGTAACTATGTGCATATCACTTTTGCAAATATTAGCAGTTGAGATTTTATAATTTATTTACATTTTATTTCTTGAAGCGGATGTTAACTACAGCGTAGTTTTTTTAAAATATTTGGAAGGTATTATATCTTTTTGTGTACAACTTATATCTCCACCGCTGTCAATGAGTGTAGTGAGATTAAATATAATATATTCTCTATTTTTATTTAAAGTAATGGTTATAAATTATTTATGCATAATAATCTTTTGTAAGAAATTTAAAGAAAATTGTTCTGGATCATTTTCTAGTTATATTGGTATTTCAGTGGGTGTAATGGTTTTTAATTCTAACTTTTATAATCTAGTATTCAAGTTTTCTTAATTTATTTGGAAAATATTTAATTCATATTTTAAAATATTAAATCATTTTTTAGGTCAATAATAGTAGTAGGTCTACTATTTGTATTTAAAATTAAAACTTTATTTAATGTTTCTTACATAGAATATCCTAAAAAAAGAATAATATTAGAAAAGAACGTTTCTCCTCTATATTCAATAATGATTTTTGACATTTTATTGCAAGTTTTTTCATCCGTAATTTTAGATTCAATTTAAAGTATTTCTTCTTATAGCGAATAAGATAAAGTAAAAAAACAGTTCATCTTAACTATAGATTTGTAATAATTTTCATTATTATATTTGCACTCAGATTTTGATGTGCCATAGTTTTCATCAGATTCTGATGAATAAGAGGACATTACCTCTAAAGCTTATTAACTTTTTGAATTGTCAGAATTTTCAGAAGTTGAATTTAAGATTATTTTTAAAATAAATTTCCTTATATTTTCATCAATATTAAACTTATTTTTTTTAATTATGCATCGATTTGCGTAATGGTCGGCTTTGCCACATTTGTAGCATTTGATTTCCTTATCATTTTCTCTTATGATAAATATTCGAGTTTTTCTCTGAATAATATTTTTCAGAGTGTTGTTTATGATATTTCTTCTTTTTAAGAAAATGTTTTCCTTTTTCTTTTAGAAATTTAGGAATATGATAAAAACAATTGTTTACAAAAAACGCTTAATTGTCTTCTTTTTGTCAATATTTTTTTTTAAATTTGATATCCCAATTTGAGAACTATATAAAAGATTACGTCTCATTGCACACAAGTATTTATTAGTTGTCTATATGTTAAGTTCTCATATGGAATAGTTATATATTGTAATTGTCTTTTTACTTTATCGACAAAAAGATTTGGTAACCCTTCAATAAATTTTTTCTTCCAGTACGTACTATTCACTTCTAGTAGAGATATTACTCTAACCAAAAATACATCTTTGTTTCATCTAAAATGTGTCAAAATTAGACATCTTAATTTTTGTAAGAGATATCTAACTTGTTCGCCATGATCATGAAATATTATTCATGTAACGTGTTATAAAATATTAATAATTAATTTATAAACAACATCAGTATTTTCTTGATAGGGTTTCCTAATATAGTAGGACTAAAAATTTTGTTGTGTTGTTCTTAATTTAAATAGTTATTCTACCAACCTTTGAGAAGATCAGTAAAAGCATAAGTTAACCGAGTTACAATTTGATGAGGTCGATTATTATGACTTTGAGCAGCAAATGTATAAATTATCATTCATTATAATATAATTTATATTTGACGATCAATCATGCCATCAATATCTCATTCATACATACTGGATAAATTATAATTTTTTTGATATTAACTATTATCTTCTTCATTTAAAACATCAGCATGTGTGGGTTGAGGATAATAATATCAACCTGTCTGTCGTGTTTGACATGAAGGCAAGGCTTCACTGCTTTTGAACTTATGTATTTTAAATAATTCCAATCCAATCTCATTTTTTTAAAATTAATTTTTTTATTTTCATAATTTTTTTATGATCTGAATCATCTGATTGATCGAAAGATTTTTCTTCTTTGTTTAAATTTGTGATATTAATATTTTTTTTTTATTTTTATAATTAATTATTCAAAATTTTGAATAAATGGACCTAATTAGAAATTAGGACTAGGAGGCGGTTGTATTACAAGAGCTGAAGAGATAATTTCATAACTTATTTCTTTTTCTTCAGTAATTGTTAAAAATGAAATAAGTTGATCTAGTTTGTTTTATAATTTTATTAAATGGTTTAAAATCATGATATATTAGTATTTATAAAATTTATTTTTTTAATTATTCCAATAAAGCCTTTTGTTGTTTTGGTTTCAAGCGTTTTTCCAAAAGCATTTAACTTAAAATTTAAATTTCGATTAACCCAAAATTTGAATTTCAATTATCTAAAAGCATTTAACTCGAAGTCATAGGACTTCGAGGTAGTTTGTCTCATGCGATATAAACCCTCACTCTATCTTTTTTGAATGGTTTAGCTGATGTAGACTTATTTTGTTGTTGTAGATCGTTACCCTCCGTCTATCACGGCTTGCTCCAATGCTCCTCGTTGAAGTAACAACTTTAAGGATTATGTGTGTTCTGAATTATGATCATTTATATTTTGTGTTTTTATTTGTCATTATTGAAAGTTTCAGGAGAATTTTAATTTAAGTTAAACGACACCAGTCAAGATCCGAAGGATCCGTCGTCCCGACACCACTATTTTCTTTTGAATTTACTTAGTCTAAATAAGCGATTAAAATTATTTAGACCAGAGAATTCTTTTTAGCAACCGTAGGTTACCTCATCTGAGAGATCCTCGTAACCCCGAAAGGAGTAAGTTAAGTGCGTTCAAAAGGTTTAAAGGTGTATTATTATTTTTTGAAGTATAATTTTGTTGTTTTGTTTTGCAGGTAAAATGAATCATGAATGTCTAAGAAAAATGTTGTAAGGTAGAGTAGCAAAAGTGCAAGAAATGAATCATATGACACCTACCTACCTGACGCTCATACTGCAGCTGCATGGGTTAGTAGCATAAACTTGGTGTAATAATTGTAGAAATTTTAAATGAATTGCAAATGGAATCTGACACAAAGGAAACCCGAAAAACAAATCATCAAAAAAACACGAGCAAGTAAAACAAAACTCGATGTCACATATAGAAGATCGAGACTAAGTGTAAGATATTAGTGAAGGTGGGGGCTCAAAGCTGGGTTGTGTGCTTTATTATCCAACACTGGAAAAACACACCAACCTGGCATTTCGAGGAAATGAAACTCCTAACCTCGATCTAAGTGATCAATCCGTGGACCTTTATAAGATTTCATCAAAAGTTCTTTTAGTTTTTCATGCAAATAGGTTCATTTTAAACTCAAAAAATAATCACGTCCAAAAAAAATATTTTTTTTAGGGTTTATGTTTTTAAAGCACTATAGTCCACGAGTAATCATTATAACTAGGCTAGGAGTACCAACAACCTAAGAGAGCTAGGGGCAACTCCTACCAGGGGTTGATGAATAGTATCATCTGTCATATCCTCTTTCCCGAAAGATCCTTAGGGTATGATACATTATTCTAAATCCCACTTTGTATCCCTCATCTAGCACAGATAAGTGATGTCGTCATCTCCATTGCCACCAAGACCTTTGGCTCACACTAGCCCGATGATCCATATGTGGTATCAGCAAATATCCTCAGTTGCTTACAAAGATTTGAATGCCTTATTCAAGACTCAAACCCTTAAGCATTTGATTTAAATGTGGGATAAGTAGGGTAGGGTATTTTATTGGAATTGGCGAATTGTCGGTCCCGAATCATATCTTGGTCGGCCCTTATAAGATTTTGCGGATGGTTTTCTTCAAAGGGCTATAATAAATTTAGATGTCCTTAAAAAATGTCAAAAATCTTGCAAAGGGATTCAGGGCATAACCCAAAACCACTTTAGAAGTTTCTAGATCATTTTGAGTGCACCTAAGCTTATTATGTCATTGAATTAATCAACCCTGGTTAAGTTAAGATTTAGTTGTGATGTGTTAACGTTTACTTAGTGAACATTGTTGTTTAAATTAACCCATGAGTAGGGGCAACTAATTATTCATTTTTATGTTGATGAATTATAAGAGTAAGAACTCTTAGGGAAAACCAAGTTATTAAGGAGCCTACATATCTTTCTAATTGAACTTGAGCTCGTATTGTTTCAACGATGTGTATTATTACTTATGTTTCTTTTCTAAGCCTCATTAAGTAATTTTAGATTAACCATAGTTCACTACCAAACTCTTAAAGGTTGAGTGGTAAAGTTGTAATTTTATAAAAGTTTTATAATATGGTGTTTAATTTGCAGTGAAAGATTGAATTGCACTTAACCATTGATTGGTGGTTCAAATTAGTGAGTTATTATCTTCCTAACTCAAGCCCCTTACATTAGAATAATCAAAGACTTATCTATCCTCCAATTCATAACAATTTAATTAATTACAATTTTATCCTTTATAGAAAGTGAAGTGAATTTGTTTCTACCTTTTAACTCTTTGTGTTTTAATCATTTCATAGAGTTAATTATCATAATTAATACCAATTTACCCTCTGATTTGATCTAGATTTTAATTTGGAGTTCAAAATTCCATAATTACCCTTTTAAACCTAGGGTTCTTTATTTCATAATTTCTTCAATTTAACTCGAATGACTTTGAAACTTTGTTGTTACACTACTCATGGGTCAATTTATACATAAGAGAAGAATTCACATTTTTTATTTTTATTTAATTTTTAATTATTATTTTGATTCAAAATTATGAATTTTCAATATTAATCAATGTTACGAATCCAAACATCTTTTCTACCCTTAAGATATTTTAGGAGGTTCACATAAATTAGAGGACATTTGGAATAAATTTTGTGAATTTTTGAATTATATTTTAAATTTTATAATTTTTAATTGATTTTAAGAGATAAATAAACAGAAAATACATTTTATTTAAAAATTTGACTTTTATAATTTTTATATGTCTCTCAAACTTCCGAGGACCAAGAGAAGCTATTTTTTATGATATAAATTTTTAATTTTTATAATTTATTTATCCAAAAATAAGGAGAAATAGATTTAAATATTAAAGAATACCATTTTACGCCTTTAAAAATTTATAAAAATGCTTTTAATTCGTTTTCTACACTTAGGGAATAATTTATGATATTTTGAAGTATATTTATATTTTGATGATATTTAACTATTTTTAATTATTTTTAAATTGAAAGTAGCTCAAAAATGAAATTATTGTTTTGACTTTACTTTTATTTTTCATAGATTCCTCTGGTCTTAAGAAATCTTCCAAGCTAATTTTAAAAATTTCCTATTTTTTAATTTATTTTCTATAATTATTTTAAGCAAAAAATTATATTTACTTAAAAAATACATTTTTATATTAAAAATAACTTTTCCGACATTCAAATTTTTATAGAAACTTTACAATATATTTTTTTTTATTTTGGGATATTTTGATGATTTTTTGAATTATTTTGTATTTTTCTAGTTTTTTGTATTTTTTATTATTTTAAAAGGGAGAAATGTTTTTTTAAATATTTTAATTTTGATTTTTATTTTTCTTAAGGTTCCTGTCCACAGTGAACATATCAAACTTGATTTTGTATTTTTCTACTTTATTTTATTTCTTATAATTATTTGATTAGAATAATACTAAAAGTTTTTAAAAATTAGAGTTTTTGATCATAAAGATGCTCTCTGACCTTTTGAAAAAAATCAGAGGATGCCCCTAATGTCATTCAGATCAAAACATCAAAATTTCACTTAATTTGATATATATTTAATTAATTATAATTAATTTTCTTTATAGAGTATTTAATTAATTTAAATTAAAATATTTGATAAATATTTTTGATTTTTGGTTAAATAAATTCTCCCATGTTCACTGAGCACAAAGTTTTTTTTTTAATTTTTTTAAATGATTTTTCTACACCAAGATATCAATTTTTAAAGTTTCTCTAATTAAATAATTCCAAAATATCCTAATTTTCTACTTATCCGACGCGGCGCCCTATCATCCTTGAGAACTTCGAAATCCCATGCGGTGCTCTCTGGTTAGTTACACTTTCCACGTCGGCTGGCACGTGTGCATGCAGTTCATGTATTCGTCATCCGTCTGGCTCGATTTCGACCGCTCGTTTGATGCACGCGGAAATAAATGACATTCATTCATCGTCTCTGGTCGCCCTAACTAAAAAACTGTTCGTGTTCTAACCTTAATCTCTCGCTCGATATTTAACCAAATTAAGTGTGATTTGTTTTTACACCTTCATCTAAGCAAGACGAACACATCTATATGGTTAGATACGCATGAAATGTAAATCTTCTTCACAAATGTACAAACCGGGATAAAAATGAGAACTTTCAGGTTATACCGTTGCGCAAGAGGTGAGGCTTCAATTAGGTTTGTTTCTGAGCTTTTCTTTGAATCCATGAATGTCCTCAAAGCTTCAATTCGATCTGCAATTGAGCTTAAGTATGTTCTAGGTCAAGAGGTGGCTCGAGTGAGGGTTGGGATGATGGGGCTTTGATTTGGAAAGTGGTTTTGGAGTGTTGTGAAGCTTTTGGGATGGTCAATTTTGAGTATGATAGGGGTTGATTCCAAGGCCGAGAAATGCCCAGGATTTGAGCTTGAAAATTAGGGTTCTGTGTGGGGTTTAAAGGCTGGAAACTTGTGGGATTGAACTTAGGGTAAGTGTAGAAAGCACTGAAAGCAATTGGGCAGAGTTTCCCCTAGGTTAATGCACTTCTCCTTTTTTGATGAGAGGAGGTGGTCTATTTATAGACCATGCTATGACTACCAACAAGACAAGCTAGAGTGGCTAAAGTAGATTAAAGCAATTCGTAGAAGGGCTCTGCATGGTGAGTTTCTAATGGAGAAGAAAGACATTGAAAAATGAGTCAAGGAGGGCAAAAAATGAAGTTTTGAGGAAGAAGATGATTACATAGTGGGCCAAAAGTTTCTCAGTACCATATGGCAGATTGAGGGATGGCAGGAAAAGGAACCAATCATATCGTTGAATCTCATGCCAGTGTGGCAAATGGAGGCCAGTAGGAACCTTGAGGAAACTAAGTTATACTTAGGAAAATTGCAGTAGATTTTACTCATTTTAGATTCTTACAACATTGAATATCCATTCATCATAACTTTTTTTAAAGCTATTGAGGTGTGATATTTATATTTCATATTTAATTTTTTTAATTAAATTATTAAAATTTGAAATAACTTATTAGAATTATTTGGATGTTTGTTATTTAAATATTGAGATATTTATTATATATTTAATAATTGATACGCCATCAACAAATTCCCAATCACCCGACACAAATCTCGAGGCATCACAAGTCTCGAGGCAATCTTTGGAGCAATGAATATTCAAAATTCAATGAAGTCATCTAGAGCTCTGGTCAAATTGGTTGGCTTGACGAAACAAACTACTAATACAAAAATTGGTCAAATCCAAGTGAAATCATGACCAGCCAAACCATTAAATTTCTTTTATAAGCTTTTTAGACATATATAGAAAGTTAAAAAAATGCTTAATTTAGGAGCTTAAGTTCCAATCGAGTGCATTGACAATACAAATCTAACGGGCATAAGATTGCTCAATTCCGACATCATTAAAGCACTAAGATGTCTATCAAACACCGTCTGATCGAGAGAAGTCTTTTGACCTGTCTGACCAAAGTTGTTTATATTGTTTCATTAATCGCAACAAAAACTATATAAGCAAAGCCCCACCCCTCTCATGAGGGGAGGGGAGCTTAAAACCAGAAGAGAGAGCTTAAAGCTTGGAGAAAGTGTTGAAGTCTGACATCACTCTTACAACTAGCAACAACCACCATCATCAACTACCACTCGCCCACCATCACTGATCATCATCGTTCGCAGCCCACTTCTTACAACAAGTTCATCTGACATCACTCTTACAACTAGCAACAACCACCATCAACAACTACCACTCGCCCACCATCACTGATCACCATCGTTCGCAGCCCACTTCTTACAACAAGTTCATCCACACACTGACGTTAGAACTCCAAATATTGTATAACCACCCTTTCACGCCTGCGGGACAAGAAATTATAACTGTAATTACTAAGTTATAGCGAATTTCTTCAACTAAGTCAGTTCTCGCAGTTTTTTCTTTTTTTCGGACTTCACACATAAAACTTATGGTGTCTCTTATAATTATTTTTCTTTTATCTGAGTGTGTACTAAATCTTCGTACAATTCTAAAATGATAATCTATGACTCCACCGTCCTGAACCTTCTAGCATACATCAATAATTAAATTTTTAAAATTACATTATTTATGTTAAACTTAAAAAAACATAATTTATTGTATCATTTTATTAAATTATTGATTAAACTCAAATTGAGTTATTGAATATTAAAATTCAAAAAATCTCCCTTTCTATAATTACGAAAATACCTTAATTAACGCCATCATTCCAATGGCATCTTCATTTCCGTCACCTTCATTAGATCCAACCTGTTGAGTATTTATGCACATATAAACAAAATCATAATTATTTTTATTCGGCCATCCCACCTGTCCACCTCCACCGGTCGATTCATCGCTTTGAGATCCCCAAATCCGACCCTATGCCGGCGAACTCACCGGCGTTGTTCCCTTCCCTTGCCGGTGACATCAATAACATAAGCGGAGACGACGACGATTTCGGCGATTTCGTGTTCTCGTTCCCATCTCACGCACCCTCCTCCCTCTCCTATACCGCGCCAACTGTTCTCTCCACCGCCGACGCCGACGATGATGACTGGGGTGATTTCGTTGCCAGCCAGCTTGAATCTCACTCTCTTCAGCCCCAGTCATCTTCGCCTTTTTCTCCTCCGCTCGATCCGTTACCGCCGAGCAATAAAGCGTGGGTGAAACCAAAGGGTGCGATACCGCTGTCTATATTTGGCGAAAATGAAGATGAGACGGATTCGGTAACCATGGAGGGTAGTGGGGTTTTTGAGAATGGAATTGCTTCTTTTTCATTCTCGACTTCTTCGTCTTCAAGACCAGCGACGGCTGGGAAGTTCAGTGATATGATTGAGAGGTTATATAGACAGATTGATGTTGGAGGAAAGGAAGAGGTGGATGATTTTGATATGGGAAGTTGGGAATTCAAGGATGCCATGTCAATTGATGCTAGACCTAAGGTAGTCATCATCTTCAGTTTTATATCAGCTATTTGGGGTCGGTTTTATGAATTCGCATTTTCCATTTGTTACTGTTGAGTTCTGTCGGAGTGTTAAACCTATAATACTCGAGCCAATTTGAACAAGTTCTGTCCATGCTAACTAATTTGCTTATACTAATTTTATCTATCAGTCTGACCGGCGCATGTTCTGCTCATAAGCTAATGGGCTGCAAATTTCTTTTAAAGACTCGAACATTTAAGTGGTTTAATTTAGTCTGGTTGCTGATTTTTGTGTTCAAGCAGATGGAAGCGGCAGGTGGGGCTGTCATTGGGTTGGAAATGGTAACGGTTGCCAATGAAAATGGAAGTAGTCAGGTGAGCACTTGTTTTGTTTTCTCTGCATCTGCTCTCGTTTTAGAGTTTTTTTCTGCCCATATTGTATACCAGACCTAACCTCATTCTCTAGTCTATTTTTAGGTGCATAGAATGTAACTTTTTAGTTTATTTAGTGCGTTTGGGGCGGCGGTGCGGTGTTGTACTACAGTTTTTCCTGTTCGACAAAACTGCTTTTTGCTTGCATTCTCAAAAAAATTATAGTTGAAAGCTGAGTTTTCCTACTAGGCCTGATTACCTGTGGTGACTGCTAAAAACTTACAGTCTAATATTTTCAGAATTTTTTTATGTAATAGCCACCTTAATTTTTTGAACAACAGTTTCTTCTTCAACAACTTCACATCTACTTCTTCAAACAGTTGCTGCTGCCTCAAACTAACTCTTACTTAGATCTTCCTATCCATTTGTTCTTAAGAAATTGAAACATAACATTGAAAACAAAAATTGCATCAATTAAGAACTTGTTTGTTTCTGTTTTTGTTTTGCTAAAAATTGGTTTTAAGCTGTTTTATAAAAAATAGTTTTTTAAGTCACTTAGAAATTAAGATCTAAAGTAACTACAAAATGATTTGTTGACCTCTTTTTTAGTCAACTTTCACTCCTTGACAAATTCTATCTAAGCCTAAAGTCCCTTCTTGGTGCTCCTATGTGGTTGGGCAAGTGCTGCTTGGTCTGGTTGATTCAAGTTAGGTTTGACTGACCCTGGCTTGGCTCTTAGGTTAGCTTGGGTGTGCTTGGATTAGCTTAGACAAACTTATGTTTGGTTAAAATCAAAATTAAAATTAAAATCAACCCAGACTTAAATCTAATTAAGTAAACTTAGATCAGACTTTAAAATTTAAATGAAGTGTAACTTAACTTAAAATGGATCTGAATCAATACTAAAGAAAAGAGATCGAGTAATTACTTAACATTAAAGTCTCGAATTGGAGGGCGACAACTGTTAATATTTCTACAAAGGAGATTGAGATAACTGAGGTAAATGTTAGTGTTGTTTATTATTAAATAATGATTCTAATATATACAAATTTGTGTATTAAAATATTAATAATAAGTTTAATTAAGTTGGATTTAAGCTTTAGAAGTTTAGATTGGAAGGAAAAGATGAAATTTGCGACATTAAAGGTGAGTAATTACATTTTTATATGTATTAAATTAATATTTATTAAATAAGGAATTGCCTCAAAGCTTCATACAATTATTTCTATAATTTTATGCATGTTGTAAGCTTAAGTATTATTAAAATGAATGAAATAAAATGGTAAAAGGGAAAATGATTGTGTAATGACTATAAATTGAGGTAATTAAAGGAAATGAAATGTAAAAACTTAAGTCATTCAAGATTACCCCAAATGTTATTATCAGAGAATGTGATGTATTCGTGCATGAAAAAGGAAATAAAAATGATGAAGGTATACTTTCGGGTGCAAAATTTTGAGGGTGCCTACATGTACAATTTTGAAAATACTTTCGGGTATGATTGTAATTTTGATGACTTCTTAAAGAGATTAAACATGATAAATGCTTAAATTGAAATCGAAAGGGTTAAATTAGAAATAAAAATTTATAGTTTTGATTTATCAACAAATTGCATACATTTGGGATATTCGTGCATTGCATTTGTATATTAATTTAATGTATAATAAGATTGTAATTACCTGCTAAGTGGTGGAAAACTTATCGTTGAATTTATTTTTTCAGGAAAAAAATATAGATTGATACGTCTGACATGACAGATTTAGTTTACAGAAGGAGAACTATTGCTCATAGCTATTATGTTGTGTGTTGCGGTTATATATATTATACTTTTTACTTATAATTAATGATATTAGTTTGAAATATTTTACTTGCAGAACATGATATTAATTTTATATGATTTGATTTCTGTATAATATATTTTGTGGTTTTTAAGTGGTTCTTTTATTAATAAGAAGTTATGAAAATATGTGGAAATTAAATGAAATGCTAATATCATCCTGATCGAAGTTTCCGACTTGATTAATTCTAAGCTATTAGGTCAGGTCATGACCCCATACAATATTACAAGGAGTGAAAAATGAAGCCGCAGAGAAGAAAAGAAAACAATGGAGTGCGATGAAGTGGAAAGAAGAGAAGAAATGCGCAAGAACTAGGAGATAAAAAATAAGAAATGTACGAGAAATGGGAGATAAAGCAGAAGAAATGTGCAAGAATTGGGAGAGGAAGATAAGAGATGTTCAAGAACCGTTCTCTAATATCAAAATGAAGCCACTACAGTGAGAATAAGTTACTGAAAATTAAGAGGAAGCATAAATCTTTAGAGGAAATCAACAAAAATATATATATAAAAAAAGGAAAAACAACTAAGAAGAAGCAAAGATCTACTTGAGAAATTTTAAAAAAATCAACATAAAATGCGGGAAAAACAACCAAAAATAATGCACGTCGGGATTTCTTGGAAAAGACAAGATATAATGACAAAATCACCACTTGAGAGCCATCTCAGGATACAAATGCAGGAAAAAAAAGCCAACATTCAGGAAAAGCCAAAAAACTCTCTAACAAAATTGACCCTCTTTACACAGACAATTCTTTTTTATAAAGGCCTAGATTCTTATATTTACAAGTATTCCATCCAATTAAATAAACACATAAAAATGAGCACTAACACATAAAAATTGAACTTAAACATAGCATGGACAACAATAGTGTTGACGCTCCTACGTCAACTATCTTGTTACGATGCCATATTTTTTTTCTCTTTATATTGATTCTGAGCCTAGATTGTTTTTTGTAATAATCCCATTATATCACTTTTACGTTTACTTTTTTCTATTTTTTTTCTTTACAATTTTTTATTTTAACACTAATCTAAGCTTAAACTATGCATTATAAAAAAATATGAGTTCAGAAAATTTGACTAGCTCTATAATTGTGTGCTGCAATTACTATATGCAATGTTGTGTATTTATGTCTCGAGGAGAAGCTGACTATAGTAGAAGATTTTATAGGTGTTTTAGAAACATAACACCTGATGATTGTAATTTTTTGATGGGTTGAAGAATGTGTGGAGTCCACTTTAGATAGCAATAATGTATGGAGATTAATTTCAGAAAAAAATTCTCCAAGAGGTTTGACATTTGGATATGAAGTTTAATATTATAATCTTATTTATTCATATTTTAATTTGCAATTTTTGTGCTATTTATTAACGTTAAGTAATGTATAAATTTAATATAATATTTTAAATTTGTGACTTTTTGTAATATTTTGAGGTTTAGTTATGCTGTTTAATTTGAATTGTTTCTAAAACTGTGCACTCAGAACCAGGTGCAGAACCAAAATTTCAAAGAAGGGGGTGAAATTAAAAATTAGCTAAAATATATTACAATTAAAATTTTATCCTTTTTAAAACAAAATAACAACTTGAATAAATAAAATGAAATAAAAATAAAACTTATATCATGAAGTAAAAAAAAAAAAACTATTTTAATCTAGTTGTCACGATTATACATATTGAATTGTGTATAACGCTTCTTCATGGCATTGATATCTTTAATCATTTCTTTTATATCAAAACTCATTACAATACCTTTTTAATATATGTCATCATTGAACTTTCAAAAAAATCATCTTTAATTTTATTTTTTAACTTTCTCTTGACAATCTTCATAGTTGAAAATACACATTTAGTAGTTGTTATTGAGATAAGCAGTGTCAAAATCAGTCTAAGTAAACGATCAATAAGATAATATATGACTGATTTTCTTAGCTCGGCTAGCATTTGACATAAATCAGAACTTTCTGAGAGATTTAAAAAAAAAATTATTCTGATGAGCTTCAATTTTAAAATGTTCGAATTGAATTTCAAGTGTAGCTTCTTTTTATATATAAAATATTCATGATAGAATTTATTTGCAAATTAATAAATAGCATCAAATTTGAATGGTCAACCTTCTCTTAACAATCTTCATAGTTGAAAATACACATTTAGTTGTTGTTATCAAGATAAACAATGTCAAAATCAATCTAGTTAAACGACCAATAAGATAATATATGATTGATTTTCTTATATTAGCTAGCATTTGCATAAATCAGAAGTTTTGAGAGATTTTAAAAAAAATTATTCTGATGAGCTTCAATCTTAAAATGTTATAATTAAAATTTTAAGTGTAGCTTATTTTTATCTATAAAGTCTTTATGATAGAATTTATTTGCAAGTTAATAAATAACATTAAATTTTAATGGTTGATATACTTCTCGAGGATCTAATGTAGAATTGATAATTAAAATTTTATAATATTTTTCTTAAATCTATTATTCATCTCCTACAGTTGTGTTTAAAGTGGTTATGAAAATATCAATTTTATAATGATGCTCTAATATAACAATATTTTTTTGTGATACGAGCGTCCTCGAACTCCAAAGAAGAATTCATATTTAAAGTAAATATATCATATTTTTCACAAAATAATTTCATCTTCCGGAAAAAAAATATGACAATCTTGTTTCTCTTAAATTTTGAAAAAAAAATATATTAGTTGTTGATATTAAATGCATCAAGATATTTATGATTTTTTTTATAATGCTCGATAAATATCATCTGTAATTTCTAAATTTTTTGTCATAATATGTAAAATAAAATAAATCAAATGAGATGATATTATATCAAAAGTTTCATTGGTTTCACTTGTTTGACATGATGAATTTTTTAAAGAACTTTTTTTTAAAATAACAAAAATGACATCTTATATCACCAAATTATGGAGAGAACTCAAATGTGACTCTTAACATGTTTCTCTTGCACATTTTAATGTACCGACTCGATTTAATCCCTTATCAATATCTAGTACATCAATTGCAATAATTGTTTAAACAATTTTTAATTGATTTTATCTTTTGCAGGAAGAATAAATCAAATCAATTATAAATGTTAAATATGTGAAAATTTGACAAACTGTAATAACAATTTTTGATAAAACTACTATTGTCAAGTATAATATGTGTTAAATAATTAATATAATACGAAAAGGATATTTTTTGATGAACAAAATTTTCAACCCATTTCTTTCATCATCACTTCAAGGGGGGCAAAATTTTTAATGTTTAACTTGATATTGCATATTTATTAAAAATCTATAGGGGCAACTGCCCCCCCTTGGTTCCACCATTGCTTACAATTACATTTTACAAAGGCATTTTAATCTTTATTTTAGAAACAGTCGCAACACAACAGATAAACTATCCAAACAAACTGCAACAACTTCTCCTAACAACAACTTAACATAAGTTTCTCCTGACAGCAACTTCACAACTGCTTTTTCGAACAGTTACAATTGTACCAAATGGGGCCTAAACAAAAATCAACATTAAAAAAAATATGAAACGAAAACTTGAAGCTTTAAATAATAAGACATCACATGAATTCATATACATTCAAGATAAATAATCTTTTTAAACAATTGAAGTTTGATTTCATGAAAGCGTCAAAAGGAAATAAATATCGACACCAAGAAAATTCAACATCTCTTTAAATAATACATGCATAAATTCATTTTGAAGAGAAGTACAACTTTGCGAGAGGTAGACGACTTGAAACATGCAAAACGAAAAAGGGGAAGGGGGAAATGGGCTTCAGTTTTGCTATCCTCGGCACGTCGAGAACCCAATAGACTGGTTTTGTGAGTAGGAGGCTGAAAGAGCTAGTTTGCTCAGTTTGGGATTGAGATTTCGACTATCCTTCTCGACAAAGGAAGGAGATGCGGTACATTTTCACTAGTATAAGAAGAGGCTAAGGATTTCGTGAATGTAAGAAAACCTCTTTCAACTAGATCTCTTTTCTGTAAAATGGA
Organism: Phalaenopsis equestris; assembly: GCF_001263595.1. Taxonomy (NCBI): domain Eukaryota; kingdom Viridiplantae; phylum Streptophyta; class Magnoliopsida; order Asparagales; family Orchidaceae; genus Phalaenopsis; species Phalaenopsis equestris. Next base: position 79,483,716 of record NW_018164444.1, read on the forward strand.
GAGGAAAGCCTCTACTTTTGGCTAGGGTAGTGGATGTCGATAATCCTTAGTTCGGGCATCAAGTGAGGGTCATTTTAGGTATTTAACCTCCCCTTTTTCTTGATCAAAGACAATGAAGGGTTAGGATTGAAAGGGAAAAATGGCTGGTTTTAGCTTAAATTTTATTTATTTTAAGTTTAATTTAAGTTTATGTTTTAAATAAATTTAATTTTATATTTATTTTAGTTTAATTTTAGGGGTATTTACACACATACCACTCAATTCAAATGCATTTACATATCAATACTTATGGAGAGTGGTATATCTGTATATCTTGCTTAATTTGCATTTTATTTAGTTTAATTTTAATTAATATTATCGTTTTAAACTTGTTTTAGTTTTTATTTAATTTTAATTTTCATGTTTAGATTAAGTTTGGAGCTCAATTTAACCTTAAATTTAAATTTAAATTTAATTTAAATAATGTTTGATTCGTATTTATTTTAATTTAGGTTTATGATTAGTTTAAGTTTTAGTTGTCTTTTATTTAAGTTTGATTTATGTTATGATTTAATTTTATTAGGGTTAATTTTAAATTTACTTTAATTTAGTTTAATTTATATTTACATGAATGTTTGGTTTTAATTTAGATTATTGACTTAGATTTAGGTTTAAGTTGTAATCTTAAGTTAAATTTACTAATAATTAAAATTAATTTAAAATTTATATTCAATTTTATTTTAGTATTAAGTTGGATTCATTTTATGTTAAGTTAAACTTCATTAAAATTTAAGTTTGAATTTGGTTTTACTTAGATAATTAGATTTAATTTTGGGTTGATTTAATTTTAAATTTGATTTAAATCCAAACCAATTTCTTCTAAGCCAATCAAAGCACATTCAAGAAGACCCAGGGTCAACCCAGCCAGACCTAAACCAACTAGGCCAAGCTAGGGTCAACCAAACCTAACTTGAATCAACCAGACCATGTCCAGACCAACCCAACCACCTAGAAGTACTAAGAATGGATCATAGGCTTAGATAGAATGGCTAGGGGCCAAGATTGAGGAAGTTGACCAAAAATGAGATCAACAAGATATTCTATGCCAAGCACTTTTAGGAAAGTATACTAATTAAAGAAAGTAAAAAATGGGAAAACTATTTTCTACAAAAAGAAAAGCAATTTTAATGGTTCTCCAAGCAAAGTAAAAATGTGTTATTTTATCCCACATAAAATTATTTTTTTTATGAAAATCTTAAATCTTGAAATTTTGAAGTCTGCTCATAATAATTTTATTTGTCTTTTAGGTGCCCTCATTTAATTTTAGGACAATGTTCATTATATTTTTTATCTTATAACTTCTCATCTTAAAATCCAAAACTAATAATCAATGTTGAGTATTTAAATTTTCACTTGGAATGAGCCGACAATCTACACTATTGACGATCTATTTTTTTCATATGAAAATAATCAATTTTACTTTTAGTAGATTGATTCTTATTAATGATAATATGTTCATTTCTTTTCTTAAATAAAATATTAGCAATAATAAAATCATAAGTTAAAACAAAATTTAATATTGTTTTACCTTCATCATTAATCACTTCAAAGCGTTAATCACCATGAATATTTCTAAAATTTTCTACAATTCTATCAACATGTTCATTTAAATTTCCTCCAATAAAAATTATTTCTTCAAATTGTATCATATGTATTAATTCTTTTGGTAATTCCAAATTTTTTTTGAACCTATATCTAAACTTATTTGAGGAGTATAAACACTCATAGTATTGAAAATCTTAATATCAACATCAATTTTTAGGATTATAATTCTATCTCAAATTCTATTAATTCTTACAACTCTTATATATAATCATGCCTACACCATTGCTAGTGTGACTGCTACATGCATACCAATGTTTAAACCCTAAGCTATTAATCTTCTTAATATTTTCTCCAACTCATTCAGTTTCTTGAATGCATAAGCTATTTATATTCCTATGAATTATAATATCTTCTAATTTCATTAATTTACTTGTGAGAGTACCTATATTCCAAGAAGCTATACTAATTTTAGTTTCATTAACTAACTTCTTTGCTCACATTTGTCCATAATGTGAGAATCCTTGCTTATTTCACACTGTACCAAAGCGCTGCTGTCACGACCCTTGCACACTTTTCACTGTATTAATGTCATGCAACGCGTCGCTTTCAGGGAAAGCCCTAGCATTCACACAATAAGTTGAAGGATTCATGTCATGATTTTTCGACAAAAAAATTATGTTGGTTGTTGACTACCTTATGCAACTCTGCACTTTTTGCATTCAGTGCTTGAGACTCGACAATGACAATGTTAGCCTTTCCCTCTTTCTTATGAATAAATTGTATTCATTCCACGATTATGATATAATATCTTTCCGGTGTATAGTAAATTTTGTTATGTTGCTTTACATTATATTGGGGGTCAGCCAGGGCAAACATGTGGACTTTGCTTATTAGGCTCTCGTTGAATGTGGCTAGTGTACCATGCGCTCAACATACAATCTTGCGAAGCTATCTGTTTAATAACCACTAAATAAATTCTTATGATATCACTAATCGAAGGTACTTTTCCACTGGAAGAAGTTTAAATTCATTTCACTTGACATCTTAGAAATGAGGATTTGTTTGAACGGTTACATAGCCTTTTATTTGTTCTAAGAAAATCTTTTGATGCATTCACATGATGTATAATGGTTTTCACATTTTTCTTATACCTTTCTATTTTTCTTTCCATGCTGAAAATAAGCTGGATTAATTTACCATACCTGAAAAGCCTGAATGTGAACTCGCCATAAGTTGACCTGAATATTCTCAACTTATCTTTAAATTAAGTACTATTGATCCATTTAATATAGATCCTTCTTATACTTTGCACGGACCTATATGTATTTTATTCCATGGATCTGATAATTCTACTATAAAGGCTGTTGTTGACAGGTTGGAGAATGGTTGGGAAGGCTTGGAGCAGTTTAACATGGATGGCCAAGAAAGAGAACCAGCTGATGTTTTTGCTGCACATGAGAAACTCACAAACGGGTCACTTGGTTATAATCATTCTGTAACAGATAAGGTACTGCATGAGATGCTACCCAGTTTTGAAAATGGGACTTCAAGTAGTGGCACAAGTGGATACAAGATTGAATTCCCAGAATATGCTATTATAAATGGGTTTAAAGAGGTGGGCCTCTTCTTCTTCCGGTTGATATTTTATTATAGCTAAAATTTGAAACCTGATGCACATTTCTTTTTGTGTTGCGTGGAGAACAGAAGATTCAAGATGATCAAGCAGATCTAGTACACCCTCCTGAAAAGCAAGAGGTTAGATATTAGTGTTTACTTATTTATTTCTTATGCTTATGAATATAGGTAATCCCTGAGTATGAAATGGATGGGAAGTTCATTTCAGCCGTAGATCATGTAAATCATCAACAAATAAAGTTCAATTATTTTCAGGAAAAAAAATGAAGTTCAATTGAAAGAGTGGATAAAACTTTCAAACCTTCGAATTTAACACTTTGAACATGTAAAGGTTTATGAAAGCTCCGGGGAATCCATCTTTGCATAGAAGGCTGCACATACAAAACATTCCATGCACAATACAATACATAATTCTGTTTTCAAAATGCAATTCAATTTTTTTTTTCAGTTAAACCATACGTCACATATTTTTAAGATTACGACATAGAAGGTTAGGCGGGGAAGGGAACCGGGAAGCTCATAAGGGAGGATAGTGGAAACTGGAAAATTTAATATAAAGAAACTGCAAGAAGAAGCTTCTGTAGAAAACACAGTATAAAGATTTTCAAGTTTTTGTGGAAGTCTGCATTTGTTTAAGTGAACTCTCCTTGCATTTTTTAAGTACTAAATATCCTCAGAAACTCTTGCAATCTTGGAAGATATTTTGAATGTTGAAAATCTTCTCTATCTTGATGGAATTTGAATTTCTTAGGGACAATTTTTCTTCAAGCTTATGTATTATATATATGAATTCACGAAACACATGTTGATCTTTCCGCCAGGAAAATAGCCCTGTACTTAATTAAGCTATTTGTAGATTCAAAGTCAGTGTTCATTCTTTGCTAGAGTACCTAGCAAATAATGTTGTTCTATTCCTTCATAAAAGGATTTGTTGCGTCATCAGTGCTTTATTGTTTTGTTGGGCTATCTTTTAATGATAAGTATTTATTAATACCACTCAATTGGATTGCCTTGAAATGCAGATTCTTTTGTGCAGTCTTTATAGTCTATGTATGGGTGATTTTGATATCATGCTTGACGGTATTCTAAAATTTGATTTCTTACGTCTTTTTCGTGAATATAACTTTACTTGCTTCATCTTGTAATTTCTTCTCAAGAATGCAAAATTGTTCCTTTGTGTTTTAGGAATTGCTGCGAACGGTATTTAGTACCAAAATGCCTTATTGATTATAGTAATCTGTTTTTATCTTTTCATGTTTATATGATGGATGCATATTTCCAGGACATAAAAGAGATAGAGTGGAACATGTGGGACGTTGATGACCTGAACATCTCTTCTTATGCTAATGGCAAGGAAAATCTTAATGGAATATCTGAGGATCATACTGAGCATAATACAGGAGCTGGAAAGATGGATTATTCAACTATTGCTCTTGCTGGCATCATACAGAATCTGTATGAGAAAACTTGTAGTCCTCGTGCTGTTCTTCCTTCTCAAAATACGATCAATAATGGGGAGGAAATAGATCAACTCGGGAACTCATCTGCTTATGTTAATGGCGATATTGATTTTGATCAGCTTGACTGGCAATTTCAAAGTACTGTGGAGACCAGAGAAGCTAAACTTTTTGGCGCCTATGAATCAGGTGAAGGTCTAGCCAATGCATCAACATCCTACAGTTTAGTTGACCTTTATTGTAGATTGAAAGAAGAGTCTCTCTCTTTGATAGTTCATCATCTTGTTACTCTAAAGGTGTGTATGTATGATAAGAACATTAGACGCTGTTTCATGTTGTGTTAATTATAAAGATAATTTGATGTTCAAGTTTCTATAGGTTCCTGCTCTTCCTGGGGTAATGCCTGAAGTAGAGAAGATCAACGAGGAAATTCAGGTGCGTTAACTATCAACTTGTATGGTTAAGATGCCTGCACAATTAGTTGTTCGAAGCATTTGGCATTTAATATTTAGGCTGTGAACTGATAGAATGAGCTTTTGGATGAAAAATTGCTCTTGCCCCCAAACTCTCAATAATCATATAATACTTTTTAGAGTGATATTGTATAGGTGAGTGTCGGCCGTTTTATTGTCCAACCTTCGTGATTTGAAAAAGAGTGATGATTTTGTGCTTTTAAAAATAATTTAAATATAAATATAACCTTTTTTGATTTTTTAAATGTAACATTTTAATTTTAAAATAGGTAAGACCAAGCGGGTCTCACATTTTAAATAATTTAGATGATTGAATATAATACTACAGGTAATACACTTATCCCGACGAATAAATATATCACTTGTAATGGGAATTCAATCACCTAGACTAAAGAATTTGTGACATC
>NW_018164444.1:79489442-79490511 GCF_001263595.1 Phalaenopsis equestris
TCAAATGAAATTGGCTCAAAATAGGAACAATTATTTTAGGAATTCAAATAAAGAAAAGTAGGGGATATCACAGATCTAGGGAAAACCCCAGTGACCTCCCAACACTCCTATTGTTTGGCTTTATGTCTTTGAAGTGATGATTATTTGATATTTCAATCCTGTAAATTATTTAAGATTTAGGACTTATATTTGCTCAGTCGGACTGTGCAAATAGCCTAAAAAGACAGGAGGATTTACACCGTACCAAACGGTAACCTCGGAATCCTAAAGCGTTAGGACTTATAATTGTACAACAGAGTTGTACAAAAAGCCTAAAGAGTGATCCTATGGGTTGTTTAAACTAAAGAAAGTGTTAGGTGATGTGAATGTGTTTTGCTGCTGCAGATTCATCTTGAAGTTATCCCTTGCCGCGCTGCCCACGATGTTTGCTCTGAGTCTCTCGTAGTAGCACCTTCTGGTTTAATTTTAGTTTTGAACATGCTCCTAACCACTAGGTTATCCTAAACTAAGGCATAGTGTATCAGAGTAACTAAGCATGCAGTGTGAAAGAAAAGTAAGAGGGCACTGTATAGTAAAGAGAAAAAGACAATATAACATGCTTAAAGAAGAACAAAACATGCTAGGGAAGCAGTATAACAGGCTACACATGAAAGACAGTAGCAGGTAGAAACAGGACAAGTGTAACATGCTTCACAGGAAGAACAGTAGGTAGAAACAGGAAAATATGCTATACAGGAAGAACAACAGGTAGAAACAGGAAAATATGCTATACAGGAAGAACAACAGGTAGAAACAGGAAAATATGCTATACAGGAAGAACAACAGGTAGAAACAGGAAAATATGCTATACAGGAAGAGCAATAGCAGGTAAAAGTAGGAAAATTAAATGCTGTAAAATGTAAAGCAAACCTGTACGCACCCGTGAGATCCGATGTTCCTTAAGTGTAGCAAGCCTAAATGCGTCTCAAAAAAGCAAAATCTGGAAGAAAACGTCGTCCAGGAAATTCCAAGTGAGGGGGACCGCAAGCACTCGTATGGGACTAGGCTCAGATATATTTATTCTCGAGGA
>NW_018164444.1:79494445-79532946 GCF_001263595.1 Phalaenopsis equestris
TCGGGATGAACCGCGAACGAGAGGAAGGAGCTGATGGGGTGGACCGAGAGGAAGAAAGTGGGGGTCTTGCGTGCGTTCGATTTAGGGATTTAAGGCCTTAGGAATGTAAAAGGAAGATTCAGTTTATATAAATTAATATATATATATATATATAATCACATGCGATTCATTCACGCGCGGTGTCGTAACAAAATGGGTGTCTTCCCTAGGCAAAATCGACATTCCAGACGCACCGGCGCTGTCTGTTTTGTCGTCAGAGGTCGTTTCGACGAATTCATCGATTTGTGTGTCAATTTTCTCGTGTCGAAAATATGGCAATATGGGTGTCCTTTTCTACCAAAATTGGTATCCCGGACGCGTTGGCGCGGTCCAATTCGTCGTCGGAGGTCATCCGGATAAGTTCGCATTTTCACCCGTCCCTTAGGCTTAATTGAAGTCTGATTTCGCGCAATTTCGCGAACTTCGTGTATTTGATGTGTGTATGTGACGAAAAAGGTCGTGACGATGTTTTCCTAAGGCTTGAAGTCCTATTTGGAATATTTTCCTTGAATCTACGCAACATAGCCCATAACCGCTCGTTCATAAGACGATGGTCTTGTGCCAAAGATGCTAGACATCAAAGGAAAATAGGAATTGGCTGGAATTTCTAGAAGGGTGAGTCTCAATTCTAGTTTTCTAAGATGGTCCATAGGAATTTCTAGAGCTAGAGCCTAGGCTCTAAGGAGGAGAAGAAAAGACCTCACAAAAATGAGGTCAACAGTGAGTAGTATTTTCTGCATATAAAGTATTTGTATAGTTGACTTCTGTTGTCATACAGTGTCTTCCTCAGTAATTTTTATTCAGTACGTGCAATGTAGGGAGACTTGGAAAAGGTAGCCAATAAGAATCTTCCACGTGGAATCCGACCCCACTAATATTATTTATGTTAAAAACTCTATTTTTTTACGCTCGACCCTGCCCGACCCTCCTTTTTCCGGAAAATTGAATGCATAAGGCCCTTTCCCGGTTTCCCTCACTTTAATTTCGCACTTTAGAATTTTGAGTTGCCGAAATGGATTGCTCTGCCGACGATGACAACGACAACCACTTCCAGATCCAAGTGAGTTTAGCTTCGTTATGAATGATTTCGACGAAGACAACGACGACTTCCAGATCCAAGTGAGTTTAGTTTCGTGGAGAATGTTTTTTTTATCTTAAAGACATTATTGCGGTTTGGGTTCTAGGGTTTGTGCGAGTTTTATTTTTTGATTTTATGGATACTTCTGGCATTTGTCTGGGTTGATCAGAGGTTTAATTAGTTGATTTAATAGTATTACTTTAGTTTTTTATCGGAGGTATATTTCTGATATTTTTCTCATTGCTTGTGTTTAGCAATTTGTTTCTCTGGGTTTATCGGAGTTTTACTTTAATGGTTTTCATTTCATTCGAAGTTGTTGTCGTTGTAACTGTTTATGTTATGCTGTCATTTAGGACCGGGTAATGGTTTATAGTGTTACCGCGATATTATCTTGACAGTATTCTCGTGTTAATTTTGTTAATGAGGGATGGTGTTATTGTGGGGCTATTGTGGTATTATTATGATTTTATTGTTGTGTAATTTTATTGTTGAAGAGAGATTTTTTGCTGCGGCTTTATGGTTTTATTGTTGTGTGATTATGGTGTTATTGTTTTTACTGTTTTAATAGACACACTTGTTTTACCATAGTCTTCTTATTTGTAAATTTTTTTTTCTCTTTAGAGCATTGTACTTCTATAACTTAAATCATTGCATGCAGGAAAGGAGGAAGATGGGCAAACAAGCCAAGTACTGTTTTTTGAACCATTTGACACAAATTTGTGAGCAATGAGATAGAGTTATTTATTGACTCATTGAATGCTTGGTCAGAATCATGAAGAAGCTGAAAACTAGTTGAGATAGAGTAAATCAAAAAACATGCGAATGATTTTTCGACTGCTTATCAATCAAGATTATCTGAATCACTAAATAACTCCATCTCATTGCCTCCGAGAAATCAGGAAACTCTCCCTCAACTAAAATAAATATTACATATATTACAATTTTCAGCTTTTTCATGATTCTGACCAAGCATTCAATGAGCCAATAAATAACACTATCTCGTTGCTCACAAATTTGTGTTAAATGGTTCAAAAAACAACACTTGGCTTGTTTGCCCATCTCCCTTCTTTCCTGCATGCAATGATTTAAGTTATAGAAGTACAATGCTTTAAAGAAAAAAAAAATTTACAAATAAGAAGACTATAGTAAAATAAGTGCGTCTATTAAAATAGTAAAGACAATAACACCATAATCACACAACAATAAAACCATAAAACCGTAACAAAAAAAACTCTCTTCAACAGTAAAATGACACAACAATAAAACCATAATAATACCATAATAGCCCCACAATAACACCATCCCTCATTAACAAAAATAACACGAGAATACTGCCATAACACGAGAATACTGACGAGAATACTGCCAAGATAATACCGCGGTAACATTATAACCCATTACCTGGGCCTAAATGCCAGCATAACATAAACAGTTACAACGACAACAACTTCGAATAAAATGAAAACCACTAAAGTAAAACTCCGATAAACCCAGAGAAGAGAAACAAATTGTTAAGCAATGAGACAAATGTCAGAAATATACCTCCGATAAAAAACTAAAGTAATACTATTAAATCAACTAATTAAACCTTCGATAAACCTAGACAAATGCCAGAAGTATCCATAAAATCAAAAAATAAAAGTCACACAAATCCTAGAACCCAAACCGCAACAATGTCTTTAAGATAAAAAAAAAAACATTCTCCACGAAACTAAATTCACTTGGATCTGAAAGTCGTTGTCGTTGTCTTAATCGAAAGCATTCATGACGAAGCTAAACTCACTTGGATCTGGAAGTGGTTGTCGTTGTCTTCGTCGACAGAGCAATCCATTTTGGCAGCTCAAAATTCTAAAGTGCGAAAGTAAAGTGGGGGAAACCGGGAAATTACCTTATGCATTCAATTTTCCGGAAAAAAGGAGGGCGGGCCGGGTCGGACGTAAAAAAATGGAGTTTTTAACGTAAGTAATAGTAGTGGGGCCGGATTTCACGTGACAGTTTCTTATTGGCTACCGTTTGCAAGTCTCCATACGTTGCACGTACCGAATAAAAATTTGTGAGAATGGTTAGGTTATTTATATTTGTTCTATTCTTTATTCCCATAAAAATGGCATTGTAGTTTACTTCGTTTAAATCCACCCTCTACAATACAATAATTCTATAAACTCAATTTGATAAGATTATGATAGAGCGACTTTTTATTGTTATAGCATTGTGAGAGAATGATATTTAGAGCATTCACAGGATGCGTAAATTGAGCTGAAAATTGGAACTTATTGTGCATTGGTTTGTTTGCTATGGAGATATGGCTGGAATAATCATTTCACTTACTTCTTTTTTTATCTGCGTATATAATCAAAATAAGGAACCGATCATTCGGCATTGTCATTATGTAGTAAACGTGTTAGATTGTGGCAGGCATATATGCCTCTTTCAATGGATACCTATACCACCGGATATGGCTGAATAGATGCCCAATGTTCGGCATGTGCTAGGATGCTCCACCTAGAAATTTCCCGCTCTAGAGTAAACTGTGGTTTAGTGTGTTTTTCGTATGATCCCTATTGGTGAAAATCTAAATTGTATGCTGGTTAAAAAACATAGAAAGTGGTGACCATTATGAGTTTTATTATTGTATTTGTTTTATAAGTTTATTTTTTGTAAAGCATGCTCTATGAGGATTTAGTTCATTAGTACAAGGTAATTGTTTTGATGACACTTATTGTTGGAGTATTTCTTATTATTTGTTTCTTTATGTTACTAACACTTGTGATTCCTTTATACACAACTTTTGGTTGTTCTATACTTCTACTTGTCCCTACTTTGCTTCTCACAAAATTTGACCTCTTTTTATTTGATTCTTGTTGTTGCCGCCTCTAATTTATTGGCCGCGATTTCCTACCACTTATTGCATTCTTTTTCCTTACTTTATTGCTTGTCATTCATGCCTTTGTTTATGCTTCTTTACTTTTCGCCACTCATGCCATTGTTTTATCGTCACGACCCGAAGCTTAGAATTAACTAAGATTGGAACAGACGGTCGGATGGTGAGAACTATGTTTTCTATGTTCATTAAAGTTTACATCGTTACTGATTTTCTACGTCTTCTATAAATATTATCCTTTCTATTGCTCAGTTTTTAATCATTTTATTAACCTGAAAAGTTAGTTAAAATAACAATGGGCTAAACAAGACAGTAAATATTAATATTTTTAAACTACAACAATACAATAAAAAAGAAAGCAAAATGCATATCAATTAAACTTTTATCAAATCAATATTAACGTTTAAGATACTATTAATGGATCTTATCATATCAATAACATATTGGTATTATTCAATATATGTACAACCATTACAGAAGCATGGTCTAAAAATTATACTACTTAGATGCTTCAATACTAATATTCTTTCTATATACGTGCACGTGTATTTTAGTATTTCCCAACTAGTATCATAAAAGAGTGACTCCATCATAGTCAATCATGCATATAGAAGCATACAATATTAATTTTTTATTATCATTTGCATAAGAATGGATATTCTTGTACAAAATTCAATATCTACAATAATCTAAACAAAGTTGAGTACACAGACTATTCTTACAATTTGAACAAAATTCAATAAAATTATAAATTATGAGTGTGTGGTACTATAACAATAACATTAAATGCATTTGGTCGAGGACAAATAAAACATAACTATAGCAAAAGAATATGAGTACTCTCTTCGATGACAATTAATTTATTATTTGATTTTTCTTGACGTCGACTCTTTTAAAATTTGAAACCTAAAATAAACACTTGTATTCATAAATTAATAATTAATTTATTATTTTTAATTATATAAACATTTACATATACCTATATAACTATAATTATCCAATTTCTTTTAGCTTTTTATGAAAATTATAACTAATTAATTAAACCAAAATTTTATTTTAATATTAAGCTGCCTCATATATTTGTATTACTATATATTATATAATATTGCATTTAAATAATTTATTCTCCTAAATTTTTAGCATGCGTAGTTTAGAAACCTTTAAATTGACTTGTAAACCTAATTTTATTTAAATTAAGTTTTATTCTTGAATTCCTTCCTGCAACAAACTTTTATTTTTGTGCTGTACCCTTTTCACTGATTATCTTTAAATAATTATTTATAATTTGAAATCAATTTAATGTAAAGTTTTTGAAATTATATTTAATTAATAACTTAAATAATTTAGATTTACCTTATCCTCTTTTTTTCTCTAAAGCTTTTGAATCGAGCGGTAAGTTTGGTTCGAGCCTTTAACCACGCAGGAAACAACTCCAAAGCTTATGATCGAGTGCACCTCCAGTCGTGAAAGCCCTCCTCTTCCTCCTTCCTGCCCCGCGGGCATTGCTGACTCGAACACCTCTGACGTGACTATCTTCTTGCCATGCACGAGGGCTCAACTTCGACTTTTGCACGATCAATCTGTCACCTTTTCTTCCTTCTCTACGCGACAGAGGTGCCACCTCCTCCTATCTGCTTGAAAACTTCCCCCTTCCGCGCCAAAACGCCGCTCGTCGCGCTCTGCTCGACACCGACGCCGAGAGCTCCCTCCTCTCTTCTTCTCGACGACGTCCCGAGAGCGTCAGACCGTGGCGTCTCTTCTCTCGTCTCTACAGGTAAGTAAATCTTGCATTGACACGTTATTTTATAGAGCAAACTCGCCGTCCTGCGTTCAGTCCCCTCGCTTCCTCTCCTCTCTGTTCAGTTTCCTTGACTCCTTGTTTTTCATCTCCCCCTGACCAACTTTTCATTTTCGGCTCTTCACTCTCTCTTCCTCAATTCTTTGAGTCTTCTTCCCTTGGTAACTGAGATAGACCGTTACTATCTTCCCCACATACAAAACTTTTGTCCTCAAAATTTGTAAACAGTCATCTCGTATTTTTTTACTAAGCATGTCAATATTGGTTGTCCATAATTTTTTTATCAGATTCCCCTCTTTTATAATTACGGGTGTAGCACTATACCTGAATGGATATGATTATTAATTTGAGTTAACTTAAATTATTAATTTTGATTATTACAAAAATTTTCTTGTAATTACCTTATTGGTTTTTTGTCATCGATTATATTAATTAATCCTAAATCTTGTCTTTGATCCACTTTCGTAATGATCTGGTTGGAGGCTTAGAATTAACCAGGATGAGAACAAACGGTTGGATGGTGGGAATTAAGTTTTCTATATTCATTTACCATTTAACAAATGAAAGAGTCACTAATTTAATTAAATTAAAACAATATATTTAAATTTTACCTCGTTGTTGATTGTCCGTTTCTTCTATAAATATTATCCCTTCTATCGCTCATCTTTTATCATTTAATTAATCTGAAAATTTAGTCAAAGTAGTAATGATCTAAACAAACTAGTGGATAATCATATTCCTAAACTATAACAATACAAGAAAAAAGAAAGCAAAATGCATGTCAGTGAAACTTTTAATAAATAAATATTAACATTTAAGATGCTATCAATAAATCTTACTATATCAATAACATATCAATATCATTATTTATCTGTATAATCGTCACAAGAACACCGTCTAAAAATTATATCATTTAAGGTACTTCAATATCAATATCCATTTTCATATACTTGCACGGGTATCGTAGTGTTCTCCCACTAGTACCATAAATGGATGACTTCATCTTAGCCAATCATGCATATACAAGCATATACAACAACAACAACAACAAAGCTTTAATCCCACTACGTGAGGTCAGCTACATGAATTATTTTTCTCCATTGCGTCCTATTTAGTGTCATATTTTCATTTAGTTCTAATAAATTAAGATCATTTTTTATACAATAAGCCAAAGTCTTCCTAGGTTTACCTCTGCCTTTCTTAACATAAGTCGAATCTAAAAAATCTACCCTCCTAATCGGATCATCAAATGATCAACATTTAATGTGACCAAACAATCTAAGACGACTCTCTAATTTTTTTCGTCACTGAAGCTACACCAACCCTATCAGGGATATATTCATTTCTCGTTTATATGATATTAATTTTTCATTCTCATTTGCATAATAACCAATATTCTTGTACAAGATTTAATGTCTACATTAATCTAAACAAAGCTGAGTATATATATCATTTTTACAATATGAACAAAATTCACTAGAAGCATAAATCATGGGCATGCAGTATTATAACAGTAACACTAAATGCATTTGGTCGAAGACAAATAAAATATTACTATAGCAAAAAAAAAATATGAGTGCTCACCTTGATAATGATTAATTTGTTATTTGATATGTTTTGACGTCGACTCTTCTAAAATTTGAAACCTAACATGAACATGAGTAATCATAAATTAATAATTAATTTATTTTTTTAATTATATAAACATTTACATTACCTATATTTATAGTTATCCAATTTCTTTTAGTTTTTCATGAAACATATAACTAATTAATTTAGCCAAATTATTATTTTAATATTAAGCTACCAAATATATTTGTATTACTTTATATTATATAATATTGCATTTAAATTTAGTCTCCTAAATTTCTAACATGCTTAATTTAGAAACTTTTAAATTGACTTGTAAACTTAATTTCATTTAAATTAGGCTTCATACTTGAATTCCATTCTGCAGTAAAATTCAATTTTTCGTGCTTTACCCTTTTCACTTATTGCTTTAAACAATTATTAATAAAATTAAAATAAAATTAATATAAATTTTTGAAATTTTATTTTAACTAAGAACTTATATAATTTAGTATTTACCCTACTTATTTTCTTCCCTCACTAAAGCATTTGAACCAAGCGGCAAGGCTCGGTCGAGCCTTTAAACCACGAAGGAAATAACTTTAAAGCTTTCGATTGAGTGCGCCTACTACTGAGCCATGCTTTTCCTCCTTTCTGCCCGCGAGCGTCGCTGACTCGAACTCCTCTGCACGCGACTGTCTTCTTCCTGCACACGAGGGCTCGGCTTTGAGTCCTGCACGATCAAACTGTCACCTCTTCTTCCTTCTCTGCATGACAAAGGCACCACCTCCTTCAATATGTTTGACGACTTCCCCCTTCTGCTCGCGGCTCGTTCTGCTCAACTCGACATCGATGTCGAGAGTTCTGCCTCTCCTCTTCTTTATGACGTCCCGAGAGCGTCAGACCTTGGCGTCTCTACATATAAGTAAATCTCGCATTGTCGCGTTATTTTTATAGAGCAAACTTATCTTTCTGGCTTCCATCTCCTCGCTTTCTCTCCCCTCTGTTCTGTTTCACCGACTCCTTGTTTCTTATCTCCCCCCTGATTGACTCTTCATTTCCGGCTCTTTACTTCCTCTTTCTCGATTTTTCGTTTTTTCTCCCCTCGGTAATTGAAATGGGTTGTTGCATTCATGCTTTTCTTAGCTGCACCAACTTCATATTATGACACTGTTCTCTCGCCTATTTAGCATGTCTTGAAGTACACTGAGATTTATAATAAGAGTTCGATTTTCGATAGGAGTTTGGTTGTTACTGAAATTTCTGAAGAATATTGTGAAGCTATATGTACTTGATTAGATCTAGATTATTTATGAGAAATTTCTTATTTTTGGTTATTTTTGGGCTTTAAGTAAGAGCTCCAAGGCATTTAAAAATCATTTTTAACTTTGAACATTGCAATGAAATTTCAGATTTTTTTTTTTTTTCAGTTCTTTCAGTTCTTGCTTCTGTTCTTGCTTCTATGCTAGTTGGATGTGTATTTTTCAAGTGTTTTGTAGGTGTTGATGATTTTGGTGGGGAGTGAGTCTTCTTGTATTACCAGTTTAGTTCTTCCTTTGGGCGGTTTATATTTTTGTTCTTGTTTTGATTTATTTAGTCGTTGGTTTATTTGCATGATTGGCATTTTGTCAAATGTGATATGAGCTGAATTTCTTTTTCATAGTGTAAACTCATTCTTTGTTAAAATATAATATTTTTCTTGTGAAATTTCAAATTTTGGTGCCTATTACACTGTTGTAATACAAAATGTGATAGTTATCTTTAAGATGAAAGTGATCAGTTAACCTGTGTTTTGTGATGTTTTAAATGTTTACATTGTGCATCTCATCTTAAATTGTATTAGTAACTTCAAACCTTTGAATCTTATTACATCAAATTGATATCATTGATGATGCGTACATCATCAAGTCAACCAAAACTAGAGCATATTAATTGGGCCAATAAAAAAAATAATGAAAGATGCAACTTGAACAAAAACAGACAAATTATGATTCTGAATGAATAGAATGTAACTATCTAGAGAATCAAAATTACATTCTTACCTTCAATGAGAGGTCTAACCTTGATGAAAGGTTTGGTGGCCTCTGTTTGAATTTTCTCGCATTTTTTCAATAAATAAATAAAATTATATATATATATATATATATCCATACAGAAACTATTGAGACCAATTATTTTAATGGGCTTTGATGAAATAATTGTATTATATATGCATATTATGATACGCTTACAAATGTTTTCACTATACATGATTTGCCTTAAGATTATATTGGAGTCATTATTTGTTTATTGAGAGATTAAGGTTGATTTAAGTCGCCAAAAAATTTTGGCGAGGCCTTAATTTTTTTGATGAGTAGTTATATTATTAAGAGTCTCTTAGTAATACCACACCAATAATCTTTAGAGAGGAAACTTTTAATTCTTCTCTTAAACCTTCCAAGTCTATTTAAACAGTAAAAGTTTGCTTAGGAGAGTTTAATCTTATTGAAAAAAATATAATTCAAAAATATATTTTTGAAATGAATTTGACAAAGATTATAGTTAGAATTGGATTATTTTCATGATGTGTAGTTTGAATACGCCATTACATTTGATGTTGTGGAGTTTGAATATGCAGCTATATTAGAATGTGAATATGAATATATACTTCTTGATGACAATCAAATTTGTGTTTGGAACATGAGATTTCATGTGAATCAAAATTTACGTGCCAACAACTTGACTACCTCATACATCAAAAGATTAGAAAACCATCTTGAACCTAGGGATCATGCATTTCTTTGTGACATATTGTGTTTCATGATGGCTAGACTATTACGATATCATAGTTAGAGAACATTCTTGTTATAAAAAGGTCTTTCAACTCCAAAGATGAAATACTTTAGGAACTTGCTTTTATGATAGGCCACACACGCGCGCACACACACACTGGATAATAAAATCTTGCAATCTTAATCAAGTGTTATCTTTAGCTAAGCAAATAATTGTATGTCTTATTCCGGAACTAGTAGGAAAAATAATGGAAACACAAAAACAAATTTTCATTAATATTAAAATAGGGTTACAACATGACACAAACGAGAAATTACAACACAAAACATAAATTACACAAGTAAACACCTCTCAAGTGTATTCCAAGGGTGATGTAGGCTGCTAGGGAAATTGACTCCACACAGGAGATCTAAAAACAAACACAGCAAGAAGTGACTCCCACCACAGAGGACATAAACTAAATGCATCAAGGTAAAGCTGCAAGTATAGGGCGGTTGAGTGCATGAAATGAAGGAGGGAGAGTTCTATAACTACGGAGAGGCGAGGAGACAAATTGAAGATGAAAGGGAAAATGATACAACAACACCTCGGAGTAGGATACAACTAGAGCTTCACTACCTCCTCAGATACTGCCCTAGAACAGGGGAAATGACTCCACATGAGATTTGAAAACAAACACAACAAGAAGTGACTTCCACGAACCGAGGACAACAATTTATATACACTCACTGAACAAAGCTACACATAAGGAAGGGGTGGGAAGATAAAAAGATTCTGGAGAGCAACCATTAAAATACTTCTTAAATGAAGAAGACGAAGGTGCGGTAGTTTGCTCGTTCATGATTCGGTTCGCGTTCTCTACCTTCGTGATCTCCCGCGATGCTTCCGCCTTCATGATCTCCTGCTCATCCTCTTGCTGGTTCCTGATGGTTTGCAAGACCCGCTGGCCCTGCGTGTTTTGAGCGGCTCGCTTCGAGGACGCTTTTAGCGCCTGTGCCAAGGGCGCTTTTCAACATCGCTTCGGTGTCTTTTCCCCAATATAAATTGATATTGATTAAAAAAGTTCATATAACCTATCAACTAGTTGCTCTCCCATGATTAAGAGAGAGAATTATTTGTGGAAGCATGTCTCAATGTGAAAACTTTGAATAAAATCATAAAGTCCTTGTTAGAGGATAAAATTTCCGTGTCATGGCTTATTTAATATCCTATTTAAATTTGGAATTGTAATTAATTTGTTTGTGAGATTAATTTTGAATCTAACCCTCAAATAGACGTTGTATTTGAATCTGAATTGAACCTACAATCATATTTGAATTTAAATTGTAACTATGATCTGAATTTAAAAATGAATGTGAATTTGAGCTAGCATTGGAAATTGATTCTACTTTTGAGTATGAACCTAAATTTCAACTTAAAATTGTATTTAACCCTAAATACCAAAACATATATGTTGTAGGTGATGAGCCAATTGAATAAATTGATATAGCCATTCCAAATGTGAAATAGTTATGAACTTGAGCTTCCAGTATAAATTGAATCTACTCTTTGCTGTAAACTTGAACCAATTATGTCTATTGAAAGTAATAAAACTCATTGAAGCTTCTGATGAAAAAACTATAGTTGTTGTTTCTAACCAATTCTGGTCTGCAAATCAAACTTTTTATTATTGATTTTTTGGTGTATAAATTCATAAAAAAAGATTTATTGAGAAACTAAAATTCCATCAATATTTTGATTTTGATGATAAGGAAAGCCATAAAAGAAACCAGAATGTTACTGTTTGGTCAATTATGAAAATGCATAAATCATCAACTGTTGTATTTAACTATTTGGGTAGCTCTCTTTTAAAAAATTGTTAGACTATGTAGGCATTTCATAATTGTTTAGTTTTTAAATTTTTTGTTATCATCTACTTTATAGGACTAGGTTATAAATCACTTGGCTGGTTATGAAAATGCATACATCGTTGCTTATAATATTTATGCTATTGGGGCGGATTTCCTTGAGGAGATTATTCGTTCATATTGCGCTTTCATATTTATTTAGTTTGCATATTTTCAACTTTTTTATTCTCATTATACAAGACTAGATTATAAGCTAATTATTCATTTTATATTATTTTGTGTGATTTGCATTAAGAAATTGCAAAACGCTAACTATTGATTTTGATAATTATAAATCTATTATTGATCTGAATGGACGGCATTTAAATGTCAAGCTAAATGATGAGATAGTGATATGTCTGAATCTTGAAAGACTTCATATAGGAACCTCTAAGAAATTAACTACTAGAAAGTCAAAACCATTTAAGCCATATAATGCATTAAGATAAATTTCAAACTTTAATTTATCCTAATTGACTTTGTTTTATGAACCTATCGAACTTGTTATGGGTTCCTTTTTTCAATGTCTAACCTTATCAAATAAGTTTATTCCATTTGTTTTCAAAATTATTATTGATGATGACGTAGTGTCACAATTGATGATGAGATTGTGCCACAATGGTTGGTGGATACTAGATGTATCTTATACATTAACATAACAAATCCACTTATGATGACTAATGAATTATTTTGTAGAAAACATAATAGTTACACCCATACTTGACGAATACCAAATGCCCAATTTGTTTGAACTTTAAAAATATGTACCATCTAAAATATAGAAAGTGACAAACCTCTGAGTTTTATCATTGCATTTATTTATTTATTTGCTAAACATGCCTATGATGAGAACTCTTATATGAAATTGATTTGTTATGCAATATTTTGACTATATTGTTAGGATAAATTCATTACAACAAGATTTCAACTCAGCTTATATTTACTTTTACTAGCACGAGCACTGAAAAGCATCACCAGATTTCTTTGAAATGGGGTTATTTCTTTTTCAAGTGACAAATTAGAACAATGGAAGCGACAATATCCAATAATTTTTCCATCTTTGTGAATATTTTAATTTCTTGGTTTGATTATTTCCCAAGGGCACATGCACCCAAGGGTAATCAATTCTCCCATAAAGACCAACACCTTGACCAAGGAAATCGGCACTAGCTCTCTCATTAGCGCATTGCTACCATGCCTCTCAGGTGCGTCGCGACCATGCCTCGGTGTAAGAGAATTGATTATTAACTCTTGTTCTGAGAGGGGTTTGGTTTGAGGGATAATAATTTGTTTTATTAAGATCCAATGTTTCCATATTCCAAGCTGATGATGAAATTTGATTTATTTTATTTTATCAACAGTGGACTGATCCCAATATCTTTGTTAGCAACTAAATGTTATGTAGTTCAAGGGACCTTTTAGAGCCACGGTGGGATCTAATGAAGTGGTGAATTTTAGGTCGACCTAGACTGACATAAGGCCTTTTACCCTATTTGTTGCAACAAACAATGCTTGAAGCTTTGACGTTACCTTTTGGGGTGTAGTAGACTTTAGCCATAATCATAATGTAATGGTGCTGTCACATTTAGGTTAACTACTTAATTAGATGGCTTTAATCATAATCTTGTTATAATGGAGTTGTCCATTTAGACCAACCATTTAGGTTAATTATTTAGTTAGAGGATGTATTACTTGTCCTTATTGTCATTAAATATTGAGTTGTTCTTTTTCAACAACACATAATATTGAATTAGTCATTTTTTTGGGTGCATATGTATAATATTACATTAGCTCATTTGTTTTTATGTGTTTATTTTTATTTGATAGGGGTCCGAGTTGATTTTGTCCATGAGGAAAAGATTGTTGATATATTGGTGCTTCCTTGGGACTAAACAACAGGTTGGTTACAAGTTGTTTGAATTTTGGCTTCTGGTTTGATGGCTTGCAGTTAAGCATGACACCACTGAGGTATATAAATTTAATTTTAGCGGAGGCGGTGCTTAGGTTGATAGGGCAACTACAAGGGATAAATTGGTGAAGTGGCGTGGTGCTGGTTTATCTGAATTAGTAGGGTGGTACGATCCATGAGGAAAGTATTAGAGGCTTCTAGCAATGTTCACCTATTCAACCACAACCTAGTTAAGCAAGTTTGGGTTATCGATGACCCATAGAATTTTAGTTTGGGCTCTAGAGTGGTAAGATAATTGGGCTTTATGTGATTTTAGAGTTTTATTCTAGCCTTATTTCAGAGGGTTGAAAGGTAGATTGTTGTATTTTAATCTTTCATTCACTTTGGGGATATTAACATTTCTTGAAGGTATTGATGTCTCTAGGGTGCATCTATTGTGCTGAACTTATTAAGGGGAGAGCGAGGGATCCAATTAGGGTGATTGTTTAACCTCATCCTAGAGGGGCTAGAGTTTGCGCAATTTAATGGGTGCATTTGAATTAAGGGCTGAGCTCCTTTGAGTACCTTAGTCTTTGCAGAGCTTTTGTTTTTTATTGGGATTATTTTAGCCAAATGTTGGAGGGAGGATTAGTTTCTCCTTATATCTAGGGACAATTTTACCTCAATTGAGAGGATTTTCACGTCCTTGAGTTACTTTAGGAAATCAACAGTTTTAATTGATTTAGGCTGTTTTCATAATTTTTATCGAAAATAAAATATTCAAAACGTGAAAAGTTAGAGTTTAGGCTTGCCATTTTTATAGGTGGAAGATATTTTTGAAGGGGGTCTTCCATTAAATTTGAGAAGTTCTTGGTTAAGAATGATTTTGTAGAATTTTTAGAAGTTTAAAACTAGCCTCAAAAGATGTAATTATTGTAATCTAATCATTTTGAATTTGAACTTTAAATTTTATGGTTTGTGGACCCCAGTGAGAGGAGGCAATAATGAAAATTTCAAATTTCTGAATTTTAATGTTTTTTTTTTTAAAGATCGGTGGAAATTTGTTATTTTTTATTTTTTTTAATAATTTAAATTTTGAAATATTTAATTTTTTACTATAATTTTCATCATGTGTAGAGCTCTTGAAAGGTGATTTGTCTTCATATTTCATACTTTATGGATCTATGCCTAATTTTTGTTGATTCTTAAAATCAGTGCATGGACCACTAGATTTAACCAGAATTGCATAAATTTTAGACTTTTCGATTGGTTTAGATCTCGAATTTTCCTGGTTAATGAGTTGTCAGGGGGAACCTTCTGAAGGTTGTGGGATTGATTTGATTAGACAATTTCAAATTTTCTTGGTTGCATTTGGCTTTAAATAGGAGTGAGCTTTAGCCATTTCTTCTGCTTCAAAGTTTATAATAATCTGTGATGTTTCAGTTTTCATTTTGTTCTCTGCATCCAAGAGGTCTTCCAAGCCTTCATGCAGTCATGATGGTTTAGGACACTAAGACATCTCCTTAAGCAGATAATTGTGTTTGGGGTGACGCTTAGCTTGGGCTCTACCAAGACATTTTTCGGCGCTGACAAATTTTTGGTCAAACAATATGAAATTTACAAAATAGATAACATGAATTCTTGTAGATAGATGATGACGCTTCAATGTGGTATCTCTGCATAGATAACTACACATTTGTGAGTATTGTAGATAATAGTAGCTAATTTTGATATTCATCTAAGTAAACCACACATGAAGTAGATGAAAATAAAGGAGAAATGATGGAGGGTGATAAGAGAGATGAGTTTAGAAGAACTCCCCAATACCTTTCTCCTTTGATTGCATGTAAGATGCAACTTTTTTATTTTAATAAATATTAAGTAATTATTTGGAATTATATATATTTGTTGTTTTTACATTAAAAGTGACCCATTTTTGCTCTAGTTAAGAATGTTAACTTGAGGAGTATGATTTTTATTTTATTTTTTATCCTTACTGTGCTTAATCACCTGATCATATTGAGTTTGAGTCCTCGTTTTTTCACTTAGTTCCTTAATATTTTTCTTATCCATACCTCATTCTCATTTTAGGCTTTCATAATTAGAGTAAGGATAGGGCAAATACCACATTACCATTGTAGGAAAGGGGGTTTGAGAAGTGCCCAACGATTCTGTTCCCCATCATAAAATTTCCTTCTTATTCTTCTTTGGTTGAATCTGGTGCATGTCCATGCTATTGATTCGTAACATCTTAATTGGTTGGTCATGATTTGCGCATCAAAACTTTTTTATGCAATAATATCATTGGTTTCAATTATTTATCCTCATCATTTTTTCAAGATTATGTGTTAGTCTGGTATGTTCACACACTCTTGATTTCAATATAATGTCATGCTAGATTAATCTTAAACTCTGGTAAGTTCACACATTCTTCATTGGCTATTATCTTGGAGTTGATTTTAATAATTGTATTTAGTTATTTGATAATTCTATAATTGTGTGTTATACTTTAGGGACATTTACATGCATACCACCCAACTCCTATCTATTTACATATCTAACACTTTATCTTTACTTTTTACATTTATAACACCCAAATCTTTCATGTCACATAAAAAATACTAGTATTTTGACTTTAAAAAGTAAAATACACTTTTTACGCATAGGTGAGATCTCATGCAAGTAAAAATTGAAGTTTATGTACATATGTAAATATTTTTGAATAGAGTGGTATGTGTCACGACCCGACCCGGGGGCTTAGAATTGTTCAAGTCGGGTATGGATGGTCGGACGGTGAAAATCATTTTTCTATATTCATTTTCTATAATTGACGTTTAACAAATGAAAGAGTCACTGCAGAAAATAAATTAAATTAAAGCAGTTATAAATTTACCTTAGGTCAGGTTATATGTGTCTTCTATAAACATTTGATCTTTTTCTATTGCTCATCTTTTAATGAAATGATTTAACATATAATATTATCTAAAACAACAGGAAGCTAAAAATTATCAATGAGTACACTTACTTCTAAATCACAATAACGTAACGAAAATGAAACAATATGTATATGCGTTAAACTTTTATTAAATCGGTATAAAAGTATTTGATAATTTATAAATATGATCGATAATGATGTTTCATAACATTCAATGGCTTTTGCTATATCAATAACATGTTCATATCATTTTATATTTGTACAACCTTATCAAAAACATCATATAAAATTGTTACCATTTAAGGTATTTCAATATCAAATTTTTTTTTTCATTTACGTGCACGTATACTTTACTATTCCTCCACTATTACCATAAAAGGGCAAATTTCATTATAGTCAAGTATGCACATGCAATCAGTCTATGTAGTTTATAACATTAGTCTATTTCATTCAATTCAATATATTTTATATTCATTTACATAATGCACGTAGCATTTCTAAAATATAAATTTGTCACAATCATATGACCAACATCTAAAAAAGCATTTAAATCACAGTATAGTGCAATCAAGTTTCAATAATAATCAATGGATTCAATTTAGAAGAAACAAAATCTACTATTACTTGAAAGTAAGTACTCATTTTGATTTCAACTTAAGAAATGATCCCTTTCAAAACTTTTTCTTTCAAAGCTTCAATTTTCTCACTTCGTTATATTTCATAATATCCAAACATTAATATGTAGCAATTTATAATTAAATTGACTAAAAGATTACCAAATAAAGACTAATCTAACCTCTTTCACTTCTTCTTTTGCATAATCCAATCTTGCTGATCCTTTAATTAAATTCTGGCCTTTGTTCTCTCATTGTTTGGCTTTGCAAACGCGCTCGAGGTCAGTTACTACTGCACTTGTCTCCTCCCTAGCTGCTCGATCCCTATCCTTCGAGATCGATTTTCCTTTTGATGCAGAACACGTCTTGTCTTTCTCTCTTGAGCCACTCAATGATCAACATGCAGGTACTCCTTCAGTCTCCTCCCACTCGCGCAAATTCTGATTTTTTTTTTTTTTTGCCTCTGTCATTCAGTTCCTTCTTTCAATCTTCTTTGTCTCTTCTTAAAATATCGCAAGCACCCTCTCATACTTGACTCCTTTCTGCTCTATAAGACTCCTATGTAAGAGTGGTGTTGGGTTAATAGCGGGCGTTACAGTATGTAAGTAAATTTTTCTATACTGTAAGGTCTCCTATGATTCTGTGATCTGAGAACTGTATCTATGATTTGAATCGTCAGCACTGTATCTAAAGAGGCAGATATCCGTCATTCCATTCATTCTTTTGTTCAGAATCTTAGCGAGCTTTATTAACTGTATTTGCTTGCTGGTCAGGGTTGTTCTTTGATATCTAATTATCTTTAGAAAGGTGTTAGACTCATGCTCTAAAACTATTAAATTTAGGGACATTTACATACATATCACCAATTCCTACGTATTTTCATACCTAATATCTGAATTTTGCCTTTTACATCTGTATCACCCAAATCTTTCATATCACTATCACCAACTAAAATTTTAAAAAGTGAAATACACTTTTTATGCATAAATAAGGTGGTATGTGAGTAAAAGTTGAGGTTTAGTTGTCAGATATGTAAATACATATTAATTGAGTGGTATGTATGTAAATCTTCCATAAATTTATGTGCGAGTATTCCTTGATAGGCGAGTTGCATCTTTACTTGTATTTGTTGGTTCAGACTTTCTCGTGCCATTGCTCCCGCAATTTGTTTGGTTCCATCTTTCACCTAATCCTAAGTTGTCATCGTGTTGATCTTAATATTTTTTCTTTCTACAACTGTCCTTATAAATGCATGATGTCCTCAACAGATCTCATAAGAATTTGTCATAAAGTTTCATTGAGATTCTGTTTATAACCTTTCCTAATTAATCCTTGCTAATGCGATGTCATCCCATAATAATACTCTATATTAATCATTCAAACAAATCTAATTAATCAGAATCCTGATATAACTCGGTTCTTTAAGATATTCTTATTTGAAAGTTTGGCAGCATAAGCTGAATATTATCATTTTCTTAAAGATATTCTGTTATATCTTCTCCACAGTTAGCGTTCTATGACTTCACTTTCTGCTTATGCATCTAATATTTTGTCCTCTATATTAAACTAATTTTTATTAGCCTCAACATTTGGTTTTGCTGAGCAAATTTATTTTTCTCCATGGCCAGGAAGTTTATGGAAATTTGCAAGAAATGATTGCCTCAAAGGATGCTTGCACTGGCGAGCAAATAACAGACCACTTCAAGAGACTGCTCAATGTGACGAGAGCATCAAATTTTGAAAAAGTTGAACAAGAATGCCATCTATCAGAAAGATTACTTGCAGTATGTTCCCTCTTAAGTTTTTTATATGTCAAGGAAAATCATAATTTTGCAGTACACAATATTAATATATTTAATCAATGTGACAAGAACATCAAATTAAATCATAGTTTTTAATTGTGCATATATATATATATATATATATATATATAAAAACCAAATGCTAATATATTAAATAAAAAGAAGAGTAAACATAGATTTTGTTGAAGATCCCAAACATGGCACCTAGCCCACACAAAACCACCAAATCAAATGGTTCTAAATAAAAGAGAAAATACAACAAAATACATAAGAGAGCTAAATAAAAAATTAAAAAGTGCCAAAATTAGAGTATCAGGTAGCTGGAGAGCGACCCGATTTTGCCTTGCCTCTGCCTCTAGTTCTAGGAAAGAAGTCAGCTAATAAATTGGTCAGATGAGTGTCATTGCCAGTAGTAACCAATGTATCATCCAATAGATTCCCTAGCTCGAGTCGTCCTCCGTTCTTTTTCTTCCTCCTCGTATAGACCTCCCATTCCTCATTCGAAGATTGGCTCGCCTGATCAGCAGAATGGTCTGAAGTGTGCAGGATATGTGTAGGTTGTTGAGCATTAGAAGCAACTACTTGTTGTACCAGCTGATCTTCTATCGGGTCGAAGCAGCACTCTCGTGTGTCTTGACGTGTAAGTGGGTCTTTTTCTTCAATAACAGTAAGTGGTATCAACACATTTGGATCTATACATGTAGTAAGATGTTCTTCATCTGGAACTGCGATGTTGGAAAGATGATCAGATTGGACCTTCTCAGCAAAGATGGTAGGTGGTTGATCTTTAGTGACATTCGGTCTTATATGAGGATGCAAGCGATAGCAAATAATAGAACTGTGGCCAAACATACTACAATGAGAGCAATAAGGAGGATGTGGTTCTATCTCAACCTTTTGCCAATACCCGTTGTGAATAGTGTCAATCCATATATCATCCGAAGCTGGTTGAGTGATATCTCTCTCAACTAACAAAGAAGCCACAGAGGGTCTGGTGATAGCAAGCGTAGGACTATCCATCTTGAGAGGCTTACCATAATAAATTGCTAAAGAGTAGAAGATTTCTATGTTGAACAGATGTAATTTTAACCATGGAAAATTTATCCAAACTGGAATGATAGGGGATTCCGCTTTTGGATCAAAATCGACAGTCCACTTTAGAATTTTCATGAAACGATTGTCGATCTTGATAATTTTTCGAGAGAATGCGAGTGTAATCGGCATCGTGAGATAGCTGAATAAGTATATGTCGACTATCTAGCAGACCAATGTTCCAACTGCCCAATAGTTTCATAGCATCAAATTCTTTCCTAATGATCTCCAGTTTTGGAAGACCATAAAGGAATTTCCCCACTAGAGCTAAACGCCAAGAGGAAGCTAGAGTACCAGTTTCAACCTCAGTGAGAATAAGTGCAGTCTTCCCATTTTTTTTTCCAAGCTTTTTAATAAAAGTGTGATCACCGCCACCTTTAATAGCCTCGTGGTGCGATTGTGAAACATTACAGGACTTGCCGATAGTAAAAACAGACTTTGAAGCTGGAGGAGAGGCACGAGCAGGACTAGGCAAGTCGCCGGTAAGGGCATTTGCATAGGAACGGAGCGTCGAGGCCATCTCCCTCATAAGATAAGCGAGGAAGCTGTTGGCGCTTTCGGGCTCGGTTCGTCTGGAGCAAAGCAGCGCACAAGAGGTGTTGCCGACTGCGCAGAACTATCACAACTTGACCGCAAGCCGACCGCGCACAGACATACGACGAAAGAAGAGGCAATGTCTGTCGTCATCTACGAGTGCACAATGAACGTCCTCGAAGCTTGCAAAAGAGATGACGAAGCTCAACGAAGCTTTTCAAAAATAGAGGAGCGAAAAAATGCCGTAGCAGAGGCTAGGGTTCGCCGTGAGGCGAAACCCTAGCAGAACGAGAACGAAGACATGATATAAATCACACCCCACCAATATTATGACATGATGGAGTATTCTAGAAGATGGAGGCCTAAAGAACAACCTAGAAGAATCTAGAATATGTATGTACATAAGAATAGTGTAGAACTATCTAGAAGCTAGAATATTATATTGTAAAGTTCCCCTTCGAGAATAGTCCCACATTGGCAATATGTAAGGCCAAAGCCATGGAGGGAGCTATAAATAAGTGTCACTTCCCTCATTCTAAGGCATCCAAGATTTCAAGCTTTCAAGCTTTGTAATCTCTCTTTATTAGTGAAGTTTTATCTTCTCTAAATCTTCTTCTTATTCTGCTTTCAAGAGAGTGTTTTTGAGTTGTTAGTTGGGATTTAGTGCTAAGAAAGAGCGCTAAAGCCGCACGGGTGACTTGAGGAAAGTTAGTCCGTGACAGTTGGTATCAAAGCTTTGGTTCGAGGGAATGACGAAAAGCGTCAAGGAGCACGTGATGGAGTCGAAAGCCACTATTCTGGAGTCATCTCAGGGGCGAGGTTGCCAGGAGCAAAGGGACCCCGTTGCACCTAAGCCACAAGGGAGGTCTAAGGAGATCATGCATAGCTTTGATTCGCGCCTTGCTCGAATGGAGGAGGCAAAGAATGGCGTGGAAGGCCAAGTAGAGGACCTTGGCGAAAGGGTTGATGGACTTGAGGAGGAGGACGTCACCATCTATTCAACAGTCAGAGGTATGATGCTCCAACTTTAGGAGACCTTAATGGGTCAAATGACTAAGTTGCAGGAGGATTTTATGAGGAAGCTCCAAGTGCGAAGTGCCCACAAAGGATAGATGAATGACATTCGTGCTAGCTTGGAGGAGAAGCGTGGGGACATTTTGTTGTGGAAAAGGGCATTAGCGACACCCACCAACCATCAAACCTTCGAATCTAAGAGGATTGAGATGCCAAAACCAAAGAGTTTTGGAGGAACTCGTGATGCGAAAGAAGTGGATAACTTCTTATGGGGTCTGGAGCAATACTTCAGAGCAATGGGGATCATGGATGAAGAGGCAAGAATTCAATTTGCTATTCTTTATTTTTTAAATATTGCTATGCTATGGTGGAGAAGAAGGCGAGGAGATGTTGAAAAAGGTATGTGTACTATCTCTACTTTTGATGACTTTAAGAAAGAGTTAAAGAGACAGTTTTACCCTGAAAATGCGGAGGATGAGGCTAGAGCCCAGTTGCGAAGGCTCAAGCAAGTAGGATCGATTCGAGAATATATCAAGGAGTTTACTAGTTTGGTTTTTGAAATCCCTAATATGTCATACAAGGATGCTCTATTCAACTTCATGGATGAACTCCAACAATGGGCAAAGACAGAGCTTAGGAGGCGTGGTGCACAAGATCTCACTTCCGCCATAGCCATTGCAGAAAGCTTGGTGGACTACACAAAAGAGTCTACAAGCCAAAAGGTAAGAAGAACAACTATGTCAGAAGTGGGGGAGACCGGGAGCAACACAAGGAAGAGAATTGTCGTGAATCGACCTCATTCAAAACAAGAGATAATGGGAAGTTTAACAACAACAACAAGGCTAAACCATACAACAGTTGCTTCCTTTGTGGAGGACCACATTGGGTAAGGGATTGCCCGCAGAAGAAAGCTCTGAACTCTCTCCTCGCAAGCTATCAAGAAGTAGAGGAAAATGACATGAACGCTCAGGTAGGAACCATGCAACTACTCAATGTCGTACGCTCTTCTCCAAACACTCCAGCAAAAGGACTTCTCTTTGTAGAAGTGACTATAGGGAAGACATCCACTAATGCGATGATAGACACATGAGCTTCTCACAACTTCATGTCTATTGAAGAAGCGAGGAAGATGGGTCTGCAAATAACTGGAGGTGGAGGCTCCATCAAGGCAGTTAACTCTGGAGCTAGGCCAATCCATGGAGTGGCTAAAATTGTGAAGACCTGTGTAGGGGATTGGTCAGGTACGCTAAACTTCTCCATCATTCCCATGGATGATTTCAAAGTAATCCTTGGTATAGATTTCTTGGACCAAGTAAGGGCGTTCCTGATACCATTTGCCAATAGCATGTGTATCATGGGAGGCGACCAAGCTTGCCTTGTACCGACAACAAGAGCTAGGCAGCAGGAGACCAGGATGTTGTCAGCCATTCAATTCAAGAAGGGCATTCGACGAGAGGAGGAGAGCTACTTGGCTATCCTTCATGACTCCGATGAAGAATCGAAGCCCGAAGAAGCCAAGCTAAAAGAAGTAGTAGAAGTGCTTGCAGAGTTTAAAGATGTGGCGCCACCAGAATTACCGAAGGAACTACCGCCTAGAAGGGAGGTCGATCACCAAATTGAGCTGGAACCAGGGACTAAGCCACCAGCAATGGGAGCTTACCGCATGACACCTCCAGAACTGACAGAACTACGCAATCAATTGAAAGAGTTGTTGGAGGTAGGATTTATCCGACCATCTAAAGCCCCCTTTGGTGCTCCGGTTCTATTTCAAAAGAAGAAGGACGGCTCCTTACGCATGTGTATAGATTATCGGGCTTTGAACAAAGTTACCGTGAAGAACAAATATCCAATCCCTCTCATTGCCCACCTTTTTGATCAACTTGGAAATGCAAGATACTTCTCAAAATTGGATCTCCGATCAGGCTACTACCAAGTGAGGATAGCAGAAGGGGATGAACCAAAGACCACTTGTGTGACCAGGTATGGGTCATTCGAATTTTTGGTGATGCCTTTCGAACTAACTAATGCTCTTGCTACATTTTGCACCGTGATGAACAAACTATTCCAGCCATACTTGGACCAGCTTGTTGTTGTCTACTTGGATGATATAGTGGTGTATAGCAACACTCTCCAAGATCATCTAAAACATCTCCAGGACGTATTCAAAGTTCTTAGAGAAAACAAGCTATACATCAAGAAAGAAAAATGTTTCTTTGTCAAACAAGAAGTGGCGTTCTTGGGGCATAGGATAAAGGAGGGAAAGTTCATGATGGAAGAAAGCAAGGTCAAAGCCATCCAAGATTGGGAACATCCCACCAAGGTACCTGAATTAAGATCCTTCTTGGGACTTATTAACTACTATCGGCGATTCATAAAGGGCTACTCCGCAAAAGCTGCTCCGTTGACGGACTTACTCAAGAAGAACAAGTAGTGGGAATGGAGTAGTGGGTGTAATGAAGCATTTGAAGACCTCAAAAAGACAATCAGTGAAGAACCCGTACTCAGCCTTCCTGATCGTACCAAGGTATACGAAGTAGTATATACCGATGCTTCGGACTTTGCTATTGGAGGGGTTCTCATGCAAGATGGACATTCAATTACCTACGAAAGTCGAAAACTTAACGAGACAGAACATCGTTATACAGTTCAAAAGAAGGAGATGACAACCATCAAACATTGACTCAGAGTATGGAGACACTTCTTGCTCGGCTCCAAATTCCAAGTTATGACAGAAAATATTGCCACCAGTTACTTCCAGACTCAGAAGAAGCCAAGTCCTAAGCAAGCAAGATGACAAGATTTTTTGGCAGAATTTGACTACGTCTTAAGAGTATAGAGTATAAGATAGGGAAGGCTAACGTAGTTGCAGATGCGCTAAGCCGAAAAACAGAACTTGCAAGCTTGTCATAAGTCTCCAGCTCCCTCATAGATAAAATAAAAGAAGGTTTGGCCTCCGACCCACAAGCCCAAAGTATGATTGCCTTAGTGAAAGAAGGAAAAACCCGGAAGTTCTGGATGTATGAAGATCTCTTTTACACCAAAGGACGAGACATCTACATACCAAGATGGGGCAGCTTAAGGAAGGAGCTGATCAAAGAATGTCATGACTCTTTATAGGCAGGAGACCCAGGTATGAAGAGAACTCTTGCATTCCTAAAAACAAATTAGTACTGGCCAGGGATGAAGGATGGGATAGAAGAATATGTTCGCACTTGTCTTGTATGTTAACAAGACAAAATTGTCCTTCAACAACCAAGGGGGTTGTTAGAACCGCTACCTATTCCTCAAAGATCATGGGAGAGCGTCTCTATGGACTTCATCTCTAGCTTGCCAAAATCAGGCGGATTTGTGAGCATCTTAGTTGTTGTGGATAGATTTAGCAAATATGCAACATTCATTGTTGCACCCACCGATTTTACTGCCGAAGAAGCTGCACGACTCTTTCTATGCAATGTGGTAAAGTTATGGGGGATACCACAAAGCATTATCAGCGATCGAGATCCTCGCTTCACCGGAAGATTTTGGACCGAGTTATTCAAAATGTTGGGGTCGAATCTAAACTTTTCCACAAGCTTTCATCCGTAGAGTGATGGACAAACTGAGAGGGTCAATGCCCTCTTAGAGCTATATCTGCGGCACTATGTGAGTGTCGATCAACAAAATTTGGCCAAGTTGCTAGATGTGGCTCAGTTTTCTTTCAACATTCAAATAAATAAATCCACTAACAAGAGCCCTTTCGAAATAATCATGGGACAACGACCTATGACTCCCCTTTCCCTTACAACCAACTACGAAGGGAAAAGTCCGTCCGCTTTCATGTTTGCCAAATCTTGGAATGAGCAAAGGGAAATAGCTCGGGCTGCATTACACAAGGCCGTGAGGAAGATAAAAAAGTGGGCATACAAGAAATAGAAGCATATTGAGTTCAAAGAGGGAGATCTAGCCCTTGTGAAACTACTACCCCAACAATTCAAAACATTTCGAAAGGTACATAAGGGTTTGATTCAAAGATACGAAGGCCCTTTTGAGGTAACGAAGCAAGTGGGAAAAGTCTCTTATAAACTCGACCTGTCACCAAAACTGAAGATACATCCTGTCTTTCATGCAAGCATGTTAAAGCCTTACTAGGAAGACATGGAAGAGCCATCAAGGGGGATCTCCAACTGAGCACCTACAACAGTAATCTCCTCCTTAGACAAAGAAATTCAAGAAATAATGGCCGACAGGGTGATCAGACGGTGAGGGGTACCAAACTACAAGGAGTTTCTCATCAAGTGGAAAGGATGGCCTGATAGCGAGGCAGTTGGGAGCATGAAGACACGCTGTGGCAATTCAAAGAGAAGATCAAAGAGTATCAAGAGGAGAAGCGCATTGAGTGCATTGCGAGCTTAAGTGGGGGAGAATGCCACGCCCCACCAATATTATGTCATGATGAAGTATTCTAGAAGATGGAGGCCTAAAGAACAACTTAGAAGAATCTAGAATATGTATGTACATAAGAATAGTGTAGAACTATCTTATTATAAAAATATTATATTGTAAATTTTCCCTTGGAGAATAGTCCCACATTGGCAATATGTAAGGCCAAAGCCATGGAGGGAGCTATAAATAAGTGTCCCTTCCCTCATTCTAAGGCATCCAAGGTTTCAAGCTTTCAAGCTTTGTAATCTCTCTTTATTAATAAGCTATTTACTAATAAAGAGAGATTACAAATCTTGAAAGCTTGAAACCTTGGATGCTTTAGAATGAGGGAAGGGACACTTATTTATAGCTTCCTCCATAGCTTTGGCCTTACACCTTGCCAATGTGGGATTATTCTCCAAGGGGAGCTTTACAATATAATATTCTAGCTTCTAGATAGTTCTACACTATTCTTATGTACATACATATTCTAGATTCTTCTAGGTTGTTCTTTAGGCCTCCATCTTCTAGAATACTCCATCATGTCATAATATTGGTGGGGTGTGATTTATATCATGTCTTCGTTCTCGCTCTGCTAGGGTTTCGCCTCACGGCGAACCCTAGCCTCTGCTACGGCATTTTTTCGCTCCTCTATTTTTGAAAAGCTTCGTTGAGCTTCGTCATCTCTTTTGCAAGCTTCGAGGACGTTCATTGTGCACTCGTAGATGACGACAGACATTGCCTCTTCTTTCGTCGTATGTCTGTGCGCGGTCGGCTTGCGGTCAAGTTGTGATAGTTCTGCGCAGTCGGCAACACCTCTTGTGCGCTGCTTTGCTCCAGACGAACCGAGCCCGAAAGCGCCAACAGCTTCCTCGCTTATCTTATGAGGGAGATGGCCTCGACGCTCCGTTCCTATGCAAATGCCCTTACCGGCGACTTGCCTAGTCCTGCTCGTGCCTCTCCTCCAGCTTCAAAGTCTGTTTTTACTATCGGCAAGTCCTGTAATGTTTCACAATCGCACCACGAGGCTATTAAAGGTGGCGGTGATCACACTTTTATTAAAAAGCTTGGAAAAAAAAATGGGAAGACTGCACTTATTCTCACTGAGGTTGAAACTGGTACTCTAGCTTCCTCTTGGCGTTTAGCTCTAGTGGGGAAATTCCTTTATGGTCTTCCAAAACTGGAGATCATTAGGAAAGTCGTAGGTCGTTGTCCCATGATTATTTCGAAGGGGCTCTTGTTAGTGGATTCATTTATTTGAATGTTGAAAGAAAACTGAGTCACATCTAGCAACTTGGCCAAATTTTGTTGATTGGCACTCACATAGTGCCGCAGATATAGCTCTAAGAGGGCATTGACCCTCTCAGTTTGTCCATCACTCTACGGATGAAAGCTTGTGGAAAAGTTTAGATTCGACCCCAACATTTTGAATAACTCGGTCCAAAATCTTCCGGTGAAGCGAGGATCTCGATCGCTGATAATGTTTTGTGGTATCCCTAATAACTTTACCACATTGCATAGAAAGAGTAGTGCAACTTCTTCGACAGTACAATCGGTGGGTACAACAATGAATGTTGCATACTTGCTAAATCTATCCACAACAACTAAGCTGCTCCCAAATCCGCCTGATTTTGGCAAGCTAGAGATGAAGTCCATAGAGACGCTCTCCCGCTCTGAATAGGTAACGGTTCTAACAACCCCCCTGGTTGTTGAAGGACAATTTTGTGTTGTTGACATACAAGACAAGTGCGAACATATTCTTCTATCCCATCTTTCATCCCTAGCCAGTAGTAATTTGTTTTTAGGAGTGCAAGAGTTCGCTTCATACCTAGGTGTCTTGCCCATAAAGAGTTATGACATTCTTTGATCAGTTCCTTCCTTAAGTTGCCTCATCTTGGTATGTAGATGCGTCCTCCTTTGGTGTAAAGGAGATCTTCATCCGTCCAGAACTTCCAGGTTTTTCTTTCTTTCACTAAGGAAATAATACTTTGGGCTTGTGGGTCGGAGGCCAAACCTTCTTTTATTTTATCTATGAGGGAGCTAGAGATCTATGAGGGAGCTAGAGACTGGAGCTAGAGACTTGTGACAAACTCGCAAGTTTTGCTTTTCGGCTTAGCGCATCTGCAACTACGTTAGCCTTCCCTGGCTTATACTCTTAAGACGTAGTCAAATTCTGCCAAAAAATCTTGTCATCTTGCTTGCTTAGGACTTGGCTTCTTCTGAGTCTGGAAGTAACTGGTGGCAATATTATATGTCATAACTTGGAATTTGGAGCCGAGCAAGTAGTGTCTCCATACTCTAAGGCAATGTTTGATGGTTGTCACCTCCTTCTCTTGAACTATATAGCGATGTTCTGTCTCGTTAAGTTTTCGACTTTCGTAGGTAATTGAATGTCCATCTTGCATGAGAACCCCTCCAATAGCAAAGTCCGAAGCATCGGTATATACTACTTCGTATACCTTGGTACGATCAGGAAGGCTGAGTACGGGTTCTTCACTGATTGTCTTTTTGAGGTCTTCAAATGCTTCATTACACCCACTACTCCATTCCCACTACTTGTTCTTCTTGAGTAAGTCCGTCAACGGAGCAGCTTTTGCGGAGTAGCCCTTTATGAATCGCCGATAGTAGTTAATAAGTCCCAAGAAGGATCTTAATTCAGGTACCTTGGTGGGATGTTCCCAATCTTGGATGGCTTTGACCTTGCTTTCTTCCATCATGAGTTTTCCCTCCTTTATCCTATGCCCCAAGAACGCCACTTCTTGTTTGACAAAGGAACATTTTTCTTTCTTGATGTATAGCTTGTTTTCTCTAAGAACTTTGAATACGTCCCGGAGATGTTTTAGATGATCTTGGAGAGTGTTGTTATACACCACTATATCATCCAAGTAGACAACAACAAACTGGTCCAAGTATGGCTGGAATAGTTTGTTCATCAAGGTGCACCAAAAATTCGAATGACCCATACCTGGTCACACAAGTGGTCTTTGGTTCATCCCCTTCTGCTATCCTCACTTGGTAGTAGCCTGATCGGAGATCCAATTTTGAGAAGTATCTTGCATTTCCAAGTTGATCAAAAAGGTGGGCAATGAGAGGGATTGGATATTTGTTCTTCACGGTAACTTTGTTCAAAGCCCGATAATCTATACACATGCGTAAGGAGCCGTCCTTCTTCTTTTGAAATAGAACCGGAGCACCAAAGGGGGCTTTAGATGGTCGGATAAATCCTACCTCCAACAACTCTTTCAATTGATTGCGTAGTTCTGTCAGTTCTGGAGGTGTCATGCGGTAAGCTCCCATTGCTGGTGGCTTAGTCCCTGGTTCCAGCTCAATTTGGTGATCGACCTCCCTTCTAGGCGGTAGTTCCTTCGGTAATTCTGGTGGCGCCACAACTTTAAACTCTGCAAGCACTTCCACTACTTCCTTTAGCTTGGCTTTTTTGGGCTTCGATTCTTCGTCGGAGTCATAAAGGATAGCTAAGTAGCTCTCCACCTCTCGCTGAATGCCCTTCTTGAATTGAATGGCTGACAACATCCTGGTCTCCTGCTGCCTAGCTCTTGTTGCCGGTACAAGGCAAGCTTGGTCGCCTCCCATATACACATGGCTATTGGCAAATGGTATCAGGAACGCCCTTACTTGGTCCAAGAAATCTATACCAAGGATTACTTTGAAATCATCCATGTTGAAATCATCCATGGGAATGACATCCATGGGAATGATGGAGAAGTTTAGCGTATCTGACCAATCCCCTACACAGGTCTTCACAATTTTAGCCACTCCATGGATTGGCCTAGCTCCAGAGTTAACTGCCTTGATGGAGCCTCCACCTCCAGTTATTTGCAGACCCATCTTCCTCGCTTCTTCAATAAACATGAAGTTGTGAGAAGCCCTTGTGTCTATCATCGCATTAGTGGATGTCTTCCCTATAGTCACTTCAACAAAGAGAAGTCCTTTTGCTGGAGTGTTTGGAGAAGAGCGTACGACATTGAGTAGTTGCATGGTTCCTACCTGAGCGTCCATGTCATTTTCCTCTACTTCTTGATGGCTTGCAAGGAGAGAGTTCAAAGCTTTCTTCTGCGGGCAATCCCTTACCCAATGTGGTCCTCCACAAAGGAAGCAATTGTTGTATGGTTTAGTCTTGTTGTTGTTGTTAAACTTCCCCTTGTCTTTTGCTTTGAATGAGGTCGATTCACGATAATTCTCTTCCTTGTGTTGCTCCCGGTCTCCCCCACTTCTGACATAGTTGTTCTTCTTATCTTTTGGCTTTGTAGACTCTTATGTGTAGTCCACCAAGCTTTCTGCAATGGCTATGGCGGAAGTGAGATCTTGTGCACCACGCCTCCTAAGCTCTGTCTTTGCCCATTGTTGGAGTTCATCCATGAAGTTGAATAGAGCATCCATGTATGACATATTAGGGATTTCAAAGACCGAACTAGTGAACTCGTTGATATATTCTCGAATCGTTCCTACTTGCTTGAGCTTTCGCCACTGGGCTCTAGCCTCATCCTCCGCGTTTTCAGGGTAGAACTGTCTCTTTAAGTCTTTCTTAAAGTCATCAAAAGTGGAGATAGTACACATACCTTTTTCAACATCTCCTCGCCTTCTTCTCCACCATAGCATAGCAATATTTAAAAGATAAATAGTAGCAAATTGAATTCTTGCCTCTTCATCCATGATCCCCATTGCTCTGAAGTATTGCTCCAGACCCCATAAGAAGTTATCCACTTCTTTCGCATCACGATTCCTTCCAAAACTCTTTGGTTTTGACATCTCAATCCTTATAGATTCGAAGGTTTGATGGTTGGTGGGTGTCGCTAGTGCCCTTTTCCACAACAAAATGCCCGTGTCGCTAGTGCCCTTTTCCACAACAAAATGTCCCCACGCTTCTCCTCCAAGCTAGCATGAATGTCATTCATCTCTTCTTTGTGGGCACTTCGCACTTCTTGGAGCGTCCTAATAAAATCCTCCTGCAACTTAGCCATTTGACCCATTAAAGTCTCCTAAAGTTGGAGCATCATACCTCTGACTGTTGAATAGATGGTGACGTCCTCCTCCTCAAGTCCATCAACCCTTTGGCCAAGGTCCTCTACTTGGCCTTCCACGCCATTCTTTGCCTCCTCCATTCGAGCAAGTGAATCAAAGATATGCATGATCTCCTTAGACCTCCATTGTGGCTTAGGTGCAATGGGGTTCCTTTGCTCCTGGCGACCTCGCCCCTGAGATGACTCCACAATAGTGGCTTCCGACTCCATCACGTGCTCCTTGACGCTTTTCGTCATTCTCTCGAACCAAAGCTTTGATACCAACTGTCACGGACTAACTTTCCTCGAGTTATTCATGCGGCTTTAGTGCTCTTTCTTAGCACTAAATCAGTCTAACTTTCCCAACTAAGAACTCAAAAGCACTCTCTTGAAAGTAGAATAGGAAGAAGAGTTAGAGAAGATAAAGCTTCACTAATAAAAAAAAATTACAAAGCTTGAAAGCTTGAAACCTTGGATGCTTTAGAAAGAGCACCTTGCCAATGTGGGACTATTCTCCAAGGGGAGCTTTACAATATAATATTCTAGCTTCTAGATAGTTCTACACTATTCTTATGTACATACATATTCTAGATTCTTCTAGGTTGTTCTTTAGGCCTCCATCTTCTAGAATACTCCATCATGTCATAATATTGGTGGGGCGTGACATTATATATATATATATATATTATGTATTTTTCTGTATTTTCTAATTTTGGAACCATTTGTGGTTATTGTGTGGGCAGGGTGTCATGCTTGGGCCCTCCCACACATTGTATCTGTATCTTTCTTTCTATTTAATATATCAGCCTTTTTGGGCTTTATAAATAAATAATATATATATATATATATTGAGAAAGCCCAAGGGCTAATATATTAAAAAGAAAAAAAGATACAGATATATTGTATGAGAGGGCCCAAGCATGTCACCGTACCCACACGTTAAACACCACATCCAAATGGTTTCAAAAAAGAGAAAATACAAAAAAGTAAGTGAGAGCCCAAAAAACAAAAGTGCCAAAACACGTAGTATCACGTAGCTAGAAAACGACCCAATTTTGCCCTGCCCGTGCCTCTAGATCTAGAAAAGGAGCACTCTCGTGCGTCTTGTCAGTTTGTTCATGAAAAGATTTAAGAAATTTTAATTTTTACAGCTCGTGTAAAGACTGAGGAACAACTATGGGGCACTTCACAAAGGCCCTTAATGAATTGAGAGTTACTTATATTTGTAACAAGTTGGGCATGATAAATATCTATATTTCAACTTGAGGGGGGAGGGGGTGTTATGGAAAATACTAAATTTAAAGCTTATATATTAGGTAACTTGTTTATTAGGTAAACTAATTTGAGGAGATTTATTTTCAGATTTATTTTATATTAGTTATATTTGTAATCTCTAGAGAGGGGAGTGTCTATAAATATGTAACATATGAGTTCAATTCGGAAATAAGAAGAAAGAAATTTTTCCACTCACTTATATCATTTATGTTAAACCCTTCATTATTTTCTTATATTATATCTACAAGTGCAAGTCGAAAAACAACACCACGGCGCGGTATATATATATATATATTGAAAAACTAAAGCAAGTTATAGTAATTGCAAAAATTTTTTATCAATGCATATAATCCAATTCGTATAATAATAGTATTTGTTCATAAAAGGAAATATAGAAGAGAAATTATTAAATGGAGGCATTTTAAATAAATTAATTATTATAGGAATTTCTCTTTTTTCTTTCAAAATTAAAAGCATTTTTTTAGTCTTGAACTCTTTCTAATTCCTCAATATTTATCATCACTGTTTTGTTTAACCCACAAAATGTGTGTTTGATACAACCATCATTTAGTAATTTATTTATTTACTTTCTAGGACAATTTATGGCTTGTCTTACAGGGATCTGAAATGTATCGGGTGTAGACATATCTTTTATTTGTCAGATAGTGCGTACTTTGATATTATAGGAGTTGGTGCATCATTTCTAGAATGTTTGTTATTATACTTTTTTTTGAAAGATTTACATGTCAATTCATATGTGTTTACATATCTAACACCTCAACTTCAATTTTTATGTACTTGCCACCTTACCTATGCATAAAAAGGCGTATTTCACTTTTTAAAAGTTAAAATGATGATATTTTTTTATGCAATATGAAAGATTGGGCGGTATAAATGTAATATGTGAAGTATAGGTGTTAGATATGTAAATACATAGGAATTGAGTGATATGTCTGTAAAAGCCCCTACTTTATTTCTCAGAGATCACAGTTGTGACTACACTTTGAAGGTCAAACACAACCAAATGATTATTGGCGGAAATTTAGCATTCCACATCCATTTGTCTTCTATTTTATCTTTAATAAAGCCCCCATCTTTATTAAAGCTAAGAGCATCATTTGTGGGTTCAAAATAAATTTATTCATTAAATCAGCTTAAGTTTTATGGACATACACAAATTGATAGAGGACTTTGGAGAAATTATTAGGTGGCGCGCATTGTGACTTTCAATGATGAACTCAAATCATGGAGAAAATTCTTTCTACAATACAAGATAAGGTTTTATGTTTCAACCCCCACACCCTCCCACTAGGAGGAGCATTGGAGGGAGCCTCTTGTATTAGGTATACCCTTTTGAAATAGAGTAACAGAGAGACCATATTTTATGGATCCAACTGTTTGACAATGAAGAAACTACTATCATACAAGATAATGGGAACAAACGAGAAGGCCAAAATCATTTTGTTGTAAAAACAAAACTACTAAGGATGGGAGTGCAAAATAATTATGTATTTAACATGGTGGGGTTAGGACTTATTGAGGATAAGGTTATAGTAGGAAGATTTAGTTGGTTTAGCATGTAGGACAGTGCTCTAGTAATGTCTTGGATGTATTTTGTAGTTCATTTCTTCTTTATCAATATTTCACTCATTTCGACTTTTATCCCGGGAGATAGCCTCTTTAGATTGTTAACTTCAAATTATTCGATTTTAGGGGCATTTGCATACATATCGCCCAATTCCTATGTATTTACCTATCTAACACCTAAATAGAACTTCTTACTTTTGTACCACCCAAATCTTTCTTTTCACATAAAAAATACCACTATTTTAACTTTTAAAAAGTAGAATACATCTTTTAATGCATAGGTAAGGTGGGTGTGTATATATATATATATGTCTACCGTGATTCTTTGGTTGACAGAATTTGTAAGACCCCTAGGGTCACGGATTTGATCCCGCCTATGTGCGGAATGAAATTCTTAGGCACATGTGGTTGGTTGGGAGGCTCGTCTAATTGCCTCCGGCTAATCTTTTAATATATATATATATATATATATGTATATATGTTTCGGAGTTAGATATTTAAATACACAAGAATTAACTGGTATATATGTAAATTTTCCTTGATTTTATTAGGCTAATGCTGACTTATTTATAGGCGGAAAAACACTTGAATGCCGCTGTGGATCTTTTTGAACATTCCTCCTCAGTTCTACAAATTTTGAGATCAACGTCTAGAGCGCAGCAGCTATTTTATATTAATGCATGGTCTAAGTTAGCTTCAGCATGTGCGGAGGAGCTACAACTGGGTGCTAAAATCTGGACCGAGTCACTCAATGGCAATATTGCCAAACAAATTTTAAAGAAAGGTAACTAAATGTTATTGATTTTCATCCTTTTTTTTCTCTTCCATGTGCACAAAAGCACACAGACTAATAAGCTGGAAAAAAAATTATTTCGAGTAGGGGTGTAAATGAGCCGTTGAGCTCGAACCATCCTTGGCTTGAGCCTTACCATGATCAATTAATCGACCTCGAGCTCGTGTATAATTCTACGAGTTTGAGCCGGTTTGTTTTTTTATGAAAGAGAGAAAACATTATTAATTATCGTGTATAATTCTACGAGTTTGAGCCGGCTTGTTTTTTATGAAAGAGAGAAAACATTATTAATTCAAGCTAGTGTTGTAATAAATGACATAAAATGAGCATTCATAAGATAAATGGTAAGAAATCAATTGATATAAAAGTAAAATATCATTTTTTTTAACATTTTTAATAATTTAAAGATAAAATCTTAAATTTTAATACATTTTTAGTATATTTTATATTAATTTATTTATGAACCAATCTGCTGACGAGCTAATGAGTCGAGTTAGGGCTGGCTGGAGCTTGACTCTTTGGCTTGTCGATCTCTGTTCACGAGCCACTTATCGAGACGAGTCCAAGCCAACTCATGAGGCAGCGTAGCCTAGTTACACCCCTAGTTTTGACCATCAATTTCCCAGTAATTACTTCAAGTCGTCTTTCTCAGGACACAAATATTTCCTTGCTCTTGGAGAAGTTTACAGAGTGTCAAAATTTCTCAAAGCCACAAAGAAGTTTTATAGGCCTTGGTTGCTGTCTAATCTGGAATATTCAACTGAAATGGTTTCTAGCTTGGAGAAGAGTAAAGAGGCATGGATTAATTCTGGTTTGGAAGAAGCTCTCCAAAGCATCTCCAGCAACATGGATCATGATGATAATGGCTTAGCAAAGCCATTGCTGGAGTCCATCAACTTTATTGACAAAGTCGATGAGCCAAAATTTCAGGACACTGTATTCCAACCCGAGAATGGATTTTGCAAATTCTCCTTGCTACCACTTGACAAGCTACCAGGTATCATGAAACTATGCATTTGCAAATTTTAAAGGGGTTTCTGAGGTGGAGGAATTCTTCACCTTTGCCCACATATATTTTTGAAAAAAACTTTTATTTGTACATTTTTTTATTGCAGAAGTTGATTGCCAAGGGCTTTTTCTTGCGATCGCTTATTTTTAATATTTTGTTTTTGTATTTATTTTAAAAACATGTTTGTTTTCCTTTTTCGTTTATTTATTTATTTTTTAATTTCCATTTCTTCATAACATATTCTAATCCTTTGAATCCAATAAGCAGGCATCAAGACAGTTGTTTGGAATGGGAATTGTTACATCGCCAAGATTGCTAATTTCTGGGCCAACCGGATATCACCCGATCCACCTAGCTTACCATCTATAATGCTGAGCTAATATTTTATACTTTAAAAGTATTCTAAGTTCAAAAGCTTGGTTATATATTATTTTTGATTGAATTCTTCCAATGAGAAAACGTCATGAAGGTTTCAACAGGCGTTTGGATAAAAGAACAACCGTCTTCTCTTCCAGGATTCATGCTGGGAAGTATAGCTGAAGCGTCAAATATTTCCGCAGGTGATATATGAGCTATTCTTGTCATTTAACATCAACGGTTTCATAGTAATGTGTGCATCTTGTTGCAGTTTTTGTTGTAATTTATGTATTTCATTATTCTTTGGCATGGGGCGTAACTATGCTTTTGCTGGTGTAATAAAAGGATTGAGAGTTTGTTTTCTACTGTATAGGAAAGCAAATTTTGATTGTTTATGATTTTATTTTTTCCTTCAATTAAATTTTGTAGCATATTCATTGTTATGCTTATCTGGCCCTTGATTTAGCTGAGACAGGGATGTTCAGAGTTAAAGATTGCTCAAATTTTATTATTTTTAGGGATGAAAGAAGGAACTACGAATGAAAACAATAACACTCAATTCTTATACAATCACACCTCGAACACCTCAACTTCAATTTTGACACTTTGCCTATGCATGAAAAATGTGTTTTTCACTTTATTAAAGTTAAAATTGTTGTATTTTTCATGTGATGTAAAAAATTTGGGCGGTATGAATATGTAAATGGTTTAGTTTAGGTGTTAGATATGTAAATATATAAGAATTGAGTGGTGTGTATGTCTATGAAAAAAAGCAGCCGTGTTGGGCCAGTAATAGTCTAGGCAGGCTTAATAAACCTTTCAACTTAATCCACCAAAAACACGGTTCGATGGGCAGCTAAGCACGAGCAGCTGAGTACGAGCAGTCGAGTACGAGCAATCACCTGTTGGACATCATTCTACATCAGAGAAAGAACTATTTGATAGTCTCATCATGAGTCACACTCCTATTCTCAATCGTCATGATGAACGAGAAATCTTCCCACTCCATAGGCAAGTTGTTCTTTGAGTGAATTTTAAGGAGAGTGTTGAATGGATGTTGGGATGTGACCATAGTACGAAGTGCATATAGGATGGAAGATGGAATGTCATATAGACAGAGTATAAAGAGTTAGAGAGATCTGAGTATAATGTTCACATATGTATATTTTATAGGAGAAATACTCCTGTATGGGTAGAGAATTAATGTAAGACAGACAAATTGTTAAACTGCTACCCAACGAATTAATATTGCAATCCTCTTCATTCCCTTCTCTCCAGCTCACTATCCCCTCATTTATTAGTTATTTTCTTGAGGTGTGAATCTACAGACAAAATAAGATTCAAC
This sequence comes from Phalaenopsis equestris, assembly GCF_001263595.1. NCBI lineage: Eukaryota > Viridiplantae > Streptophyta > Magnoliopsida > Asparagales > Orchidaceae > Phalaenopsis > Phalaenopsis equestris. The sequence goes on from NW_018164444.1 coordinate 79,532,133, forward strand.
ATCTTTGAAATGTACCGTGAATGTGAATCATCCATAGATGAGAGGAGTTACACAAGGAGCAAAATTGAGTCACAAAGAGTAACCAATAAAATGAATTGCACTAGAGAATTCAACTAAAGTTAAATTCATCCAGGAAACATCTCGCGGTTCATCCAAGAGTTGAAATCATTCAGGAAAACAACTCAGGTCATCCAAGAGTTGAATTGTCCAAGAAAATAGCTCAGTTTGTCCGGGAGTTGAATTCATCCAAGAAAACAATAGTGTTCATTCAACAGTTGATCTCGTCAATAAATTCTCTCCGGAAACAACTATTCTAGGAGAACTCTCCTAGAACACCTCTCTTAGAGCTCTCCCAGAAAAGTTCTACTATGAAAATAACTATCCTAGAAGAACACTTCCAATGATCCAGTTGACTGACATAATGATTATTAGTGTAGAAATTGTCAAGATAATATTAATTATAATATCCGTGCCAGAAAAAGATAAAGATATGTAATAAAATGTTTGTTGGCGTCCAGGCATAATCATCATCTATGTATATTTCATAGGAAAAGCTCTTCTTTATAAAGGGCAGGAATGAATGTAGTCAGTTTATTGGGAGGTCAAAGGAGGCCACCAATATCCTATAATTCATTATATCCAGCTCACTCTTTATTCATGATCTAATTCTTCACTTGAGGTATGAATCACAGACAAATTAGGGTTTAATAGTATGTAAATGCCCTGTTATTTTACTATTTGAAGGGTCATCAATCACTTGTTATTAGTTAAAATAATGTGAAGTAAGTGAACATTGCACCTAATAATTACTCAT
>NW_018164444.1:79533046-79543283 GCF_001263595.1 Phalaenopsis equestris
GAAGTAAGTGAACATTGCACCTAATAATTACTCATGGGTGTTCAAATGAGTGTCACATTGGTTATAAATGAAGTAATAGAATTAAAAGGTGTGGAAAAAATTTTCTCATGGTGCTAGGTCGGTTCTATGTGGCTTCTATATCTGTCATTTGGTGATCCTTATTTCTTGTAGTTGATAATTTAAGGTGCTTACATTAAAACGACATTCGGGATAATTGGAGAGAAGAAAAAGTGTGGACGAGTTATTTTCCTCTACATGCAAGGAATAATAGCATTCTTTAGGCTAAAGAAAGTTTGAAAGAGAAAATACAATTAGGGAAATTTACATGCATACCACACAATTCTTATCTTTTTACATATCTAACACTTAATAGACCTCAGTGTCATAAACTTATGCATGAAAGGTGTAATTCACTTTTACAAGATAGTGATGGTGATATTTTGATGTGAAGTTAAGGATTTGAGGTGATATGAATGCTTAAGTGTATGATATGTAAACACATAAGATTGTGTGACAATGAAAAAAAAAAGAACAAAGAAAAATTGCACGACGTCAGCATCATTTTTTAGTATCTTAGTACTTGATATGAAATTTCTTCTTTATTGCTTGCTATTATGTATTTTACTTGATTTTCTCCATGAGACTTAACTTTTTATTTTAAAAATTATGTGTGTATTACTCAAAAATTTTCTTATTTGATTACATGAAATCCAAGCAAAAAAAAAAAAAAAGGTAGATTTGCTTTTTGGCAAGTGTAATGGCCATCTCTTTTTGAATTCAATGAAGTTTTAAAAAAAATACGATGTATATTTTGTTGTTGTGTTAAGTGTAACTAGAAATAAAAATAATCAGATATTAATTTTATAAATAATCACGATTTTAATATTACATAACATTTTGCTCCTATTTTTTTCATAAATTGGCCCCTTTTTTGGTTGCAAATATGGTTGTACACTTTTGTAAGTTTTTTTTTTACTTTTGAATGTTTCTCAAATTTCTGATTTTATTTTGTTGTTACTCCTATATTCTTTCTTGCTATTATTCTTTAGGTCTGGATTTAGTTTAATATCTGGTTTCTATTTCTCTAAGAGACTGTATAATTTGTAATATTTTCTTTCAAATTCTTGTATTCTTTTCATAATGATTTGTTCCAAGTTCTAAATGTCAAACTTTCATCATTGTAAGAATTGATGTTGGAGAGCACTACTCCCCTGTTTTTCCCATTTTAATTGTATGTATTTGTTGATGCTTTCTTTCCACATTTAAATATGTTTAATATGCATCAAAGTATTTTTTAAATTATGTTACCACTACTGTTTTTTTTTCATCATTATATCAATTTTTGTTAAATATACTCGTCTTTGTTTTTTTCTTAACAATGTTTTTTAAATGTTTGAAATTTGTTTAGTGAGCCGGGTAATATGTCCGTGTACATAATTAGCAAATTTTATGTTTATTAAGGTATTGTAGCAACTTAAAAAACTAAACCACAAGAAAGTGTGATTTCATGTCTAAATCTGCACAGTTGAAAATGTTGATTGATAGGTTTTAGAAGAAAGAAAATTAATCTTGATTGTTCATGTCTAGAGATTGTAGTTTTTGCCCTTTGCACATATTTTTCACCATTGCTTGTTTTAATCCACATATACATGATCTACAATATCTCATCCAAGTTGATCTTGTTTACAACAACTCCCCTTGCTAGTCCAACTTTTTTTTGTTAAATTTAGATTATTGTAATTGGGATGAATATTTGGTTTTAAGTGTCCTTTACAATGAACTTTTGTAAGTTATAATTCATTATGGATTTTGTAAGTTATAATTCTTTAATTGTCCTTTACAATGAACATTGTTGTAGTCTTTACTTTGCACTTGTATATGATTACCCCTTTTGTTTTCCCCAAATTATCACATGAGTTTTAATTGCGTATATGATTACCCCTTTATAACACTGATTGTTTTCCCCAAATTATCACATGAGTTTTAATTGCATTTTTTAGACTTTGACTCTTTCCTTGCATTGGGGATAGGATTTTTCCCATTCCTTTTCCACATATGTAAGATTCCATTTTATTTCCCTTCCATAGGTGACAAGATTATTTTTCAGGTTTCCCTTCCAGATTTGGAGGCATCTATACTATTTCTCATTACATTGGTGATAGGATTTTTTGAAGTATCTTTTGATCTTTGACGTTCTTCTTTCACAGACTATATGCTCCAATCTTAGTTTTCCTTCCATTTGTCTAGATATTCCATCCATGCTTTGAGTAGAAGTTTACTCCATCTTATCTCTATATGTTTAAATTAATAGATAATGGAGGCCTACTCTTGGCTGATTACATAGAGTGTGATGTAATGGACACATTATTTTAATTTGCTTATAACTATCCAATTTATATAACATTAAATGTCATATATTTTTTTCAATGGTATTGAATTATATGATGCATAATGTTCTCTCTTTGTTGGATGTTTGTATCATGATACATGTATATTATTATATGTTATCTTTATTTTTTTTTTTACATAGAATGGCAAACATCCTTTTTTTTGTTCAGATTATGATGTGATAGATACACAATTGCACCTTAATATATTTAAAATTTTAGGTTATAAGATGCCAATTATTCTACATTTGGCCAATTTCCAAGATCATGTTGTGTTGTGCACACCATTCTTTGTTATCTTTACATGTTATATTATAGAATGTCATGCATTTCTTTTTTTTTTTTTGGTTATATTATAGAATGTCATGCATTTTTTTTTTTTTGGTAAGTTACCTGAATCATTGGTTAATAAATGCACTTTGCATGAGATTCAACTTATTGAACCATAGGTTAAAAGGACTTTATCTATATTCTCTTTAATGTTTAAACTATTAAGGATATAAGATATCTCCGTCTTTCTTTCTCTCTATAATCATAAGTTGAGGAGATTTTTAATGTCCAATAAATATTCAAGCTCTTATTTTGGTTGTTCATAGATAAAAGGGTGCTATACTTAATTTCCTATGACCCATAGATGAAATTATGGCGTATGACTTATTCAAATCACTCTATGATCCATAAATGGCATTTGATGAATCATCTTTGTGAGCCATTAACCCTTGGATTTTGTACACTTGATTCATTGCATCTTTGTCCCCTCTCTAAATCAAATAGCTTAGAGAGGATCCTAGGAGGGATTTAAATGAACATTGTAAGTTTAACTATGTATAACTTATCTAATTCTGGCTCTAATGATTGAGTTTTCCTTTTTATTAGCCAAGTTAATTTGGACCTACCACAATATGCGTCTATGAAGAGTTTAGCATTGTTGATGAAATAGATGGCCCATTACGATCCAAACATCTCCCATGACCCATTGGGCTTATTTAGCTCAACCTAATTAACCCTAGATTCACCATTGTCCTATTTGATGATGGTGGTACAATCATGAGTTTTTTAGAAGCCCATGAAACCTTATGACATTTTTGGACAATTTCACAAGTTTCTTCTAAAGTCACACATATTCGAATAATTAGATCATTTTCTTATTTATTTTAAAATGGGTCATCTCAAAAATAAGTCTAAGCTTTAAAAAAATATGAATTTCCTCTTCTGTTGGCATCTTATTTCATAAGGTATAATATCACTAACAATAAAATTCACAATTTTAGCATACCATGGAACATGTCACTCATTAATACTGAACAATTCTTCATCTGAAAAATGTTTATTAATTTATTTTTCAAAACATAGTGATTTAATTTTCTATAATCAATGCATATTCACCACTCTGTAACTTGTCTTGTAGGTATTAACTCATTATGTTCATTTATAGTCAATCTTTCTTAGTTGCGAGATTTAATTTTTATAATCAATGCATATTCGTCACCCTATGACTTATCTTGTTATGTTCATTCATAGTCACAGTCACTCTTTCTTTCTTAAGAACACAGTGAATTGGACTAAACCATGCACTATCTGAAATAGGGTAGATAATTTCAACATCTAACCACTTTAAAATTTCTTTCTTAACAACTTCTTTCATAACAAGATTCAATCTCCTTTAAGGATCAATCCTAGATTTGCAATTCTCTTCTATGTTAATTCTATGCATACAAATTGAAGGACTGATTCATTTAATACAGTAATTGTCCATCCAAAGTCTTCCTTATAATTCTTCAAAGTTTTTATTAAACTCTCATTTGAGGAAATCATAACTGGTAATGTTGAGGAATTAACTAAAAAAGACATATTTTAAATGTTCAGGAAGTAACTTCAACTCATGTTCAAAAGATTTTCCAATCGATGGACAAAAAGATATAATTTTTTCTATCGTGTCCAAAACTTCATAATTTTTTCGAACATAATTCAAATTTTCCTTATAAAAATCTTCAAGCTGTTCTAATTTCTCTTCTTGCTCGTGTTCCAACTCTTTCACTTCAGATTTCTCTTCAAAAGTTGTTTTGAAATGATATTCACTCTGACATCTTATTACATCCATTATGTAACATTCATCATATTTACCTTTTGCAGGATACGTCATTAATTTTGAAATATTAAATGTAACTGTTTGATCATTGACGGAGATAATTAATTTTCCTTTCTGCACATCTACCATTGCTCTTTCTGTAGCTAGGAAATGTCTCCCAAAAATGATAAGTATCTCATTGTCTTTCTTCATATTATATCTTGCACGATGAAATTAATAGGAAATATAAATTGATCAACTTTCACTAAAACATTTTCTATAACTCCCTTATGATATGTTATTGAACGATCTGCTAACTATAGAGTTACAGTAGTAGGGGATATTTCTCTTAATCCCAATCTTTTAAATATTGATAATAACATAAGATTAATGCTTGCACCTAAATCACATAAAACTTTCCCATAAAATGTCTCATATTACACATGAAATTGTGAAGCTACCAGGATCTTTAAACTTTTCAGGAAATTTTGTTTTAATTATCACACTGCACTCATCACTAAGTGCAAAAGTTTCGTTATCTTCGAACTTCCGTTTCCTGTTAAAAATATCCTTCATAAACTTCACATAGCTTGACATTTGTTCTAAGGCTTCAACAAATAGAATATTAATCGTAAGTTTTTTAACGATTTCCAAAAATTTTGAAAATTGTTTATCCAACTTATGTTGATGAAGTCTCTGAAGAAATGAATGTGGTGGGTTTTCCCAGTCAATTTTAAGTGGAGAAATATGTCTCTCTAAACCTTTCAGAGTGCCCTCTTCAGGCTCTTCAATTTTTTCTCTCTCTACTTCTATCTGTTTTTGAACTCTATCTTTCAACTCTCTTCTGCTTCTAAGTTGAATGACTTTTGCTTGCTCTTTATTCTGGTCTTTGGATTTACTTATGTATTACTAGGAAGTGTTCCTTGAGATCTATTACTTAATGAATTTATTATTTGTCCCAATTGATTGTCAATATTTCTAATTGTAGCTCCTGGACTTTGTAATTGATTTCTCATTTGTAACACAACTTCTTCTATAGACAACTTTTTCTCTTTGAATTGTGGATTATTGTTAAAACCTGAAGAATAAGCAGACCTATAATTATTATTATCTTGGTTGTTTCAGTTTCCCAATGAGTTTACTTGGTGTTGCCCCATTGCTGATTCTTAGAAGTTCTTTAAATCATTCTAATGCTTCATAAATAGATTCCCCTTCAAACTGACAAAAAGATGTAATATCATTTCGCAGTTTTTTATGGTGAAAAATATTTAGAAAGGAATTTATGCGCTAAATCACCCCAAGTTCTGATAGATCCATATGCTAATGAATTTATAACCATATATTAGCCTTATCCCTTCGTGAGAAAGAAAAAAGTCTAAGTCCTATAGCATCATCTGAAACACCATAATATTTAAATGCAGCACACAATTCTAGAAACTTGGCAAGCTGTAGATTTGGATCTTCAGTTAGTGTTTCCTCAATCTAATTATTTGATACAATTTGAATAATAACAGATTTAAGTTCAAATGAATTATTTCCTCAATCTGATTATTTGATACCATTTGAATAATAACAGATTTAAGTTCAAATGAATTAGCCACTACAACAGGTTTTTGAATACTACAATGAAGTTCATCTATTGTAGAGTTTGCATAATCTCTTAAAGGTCTAAATTCTTGATTAATTTCACCATTTTGATGATTTTAGTTTTTCATTTCTTGAAATTTTTGGTCTTTTTTGTATTTTTATTTTTTTTATTTTTCTAATAGTTCTTTCTAATTCAGAATCGTAGGATACTAGTCCTTTAAAACCTGAACTGCACATATATTACTACAAAACAACATAAAATAAAATCGCACAAACAAGAACTTATATAAAAACAACAGTAGAATATTCTTGTCATTCAGTATTTAATCATATGTCTTAGCTACATAAGTATGAGATGATGATATCTTGTAGCTAACACCAATTTATTTAATACATTGATGGAGGTAAACTTTTTTTCCATCTCAGGTGAGCTTCAACCCTTCATACTCAGTGAAATAAGTATATATGTTGATCATGGGTGCTTCATGAGTAACGAAAAGCCAATTCACTCAACCTATCTTTCTCCTAACATTAATTACGAGTATACTTCTCTATCTTCACTTTCATTCTTTTCTTAAATAGTAGGCGGGATGTAAAATAGGATATTACATTGAATGCTAAATCTTAAAAATTAGATGCAAATGTAAATGCAAATACAAATGCAAATGCAAAAAAAAAACAAAAACTCATTTCAAGTATGTTTGTACTTCAATGCAGCTCTTTCAGTGATGAGGTATTGTTTTTTGATCCACAATAATAACATGTGAACTATGATCTATATAGCTTTTAATGTATTATTAAAGTTTGTTTTGAAAACTATGTACAACCCTTTTTGAACAATCATCATGAAGATTTTATTTTTTTTAATATACAAATATACCTTACGAATAGTGTAGTTAGATTTAATCTTTAATTTTAGTGCTGAAATGAAAATTGCATCTATTTCTTATTACTCTTCTCATTTGATTATTCAACATTTTAAACAATTTATCTTAAAAATAGTTTCAACATCATACGAAAATAATGGATAATTTAAGTTTGGTGGGAGGACTGCTTTGCTTAGATTCATACATAGATGCTATGTTCAACACCCAAAAATAGACTATTATTAACTATAAATAAATCTTAATATCACTCTAATTAAAAAAAAATGATATGATGCACCCTAACATTTTAAAAATAGTCATTGAAGAGATAAAGAAGTTGATTGATTATGGTACACTTGAGAGTAGCAGTATATAATCAAGATTTACTATTCAAAAAAGAAAAAAAAATATGTTTATATTAATTTTAGGGATCGTAAAAGAAATATCCAAAAGAAGAATTTATTATTACTATATCTAAGTTGGTGTCATTTTTACTTTTAATCCAATAATGTTTTTTCTTTTGTGGCTTAAATTCATAGTTCAAATCAAGTTGACCCCAAAAGATGAACAATTAATAGCATTTTGAACCCCAAAATGCATTTATTATTATAAACTAATGTTTTTCATATTTATAAATGTTAGCACTATATGTTAATCTGCCACGACTGGGATATTTGATGACGTGCACCTATTGAAGTGCACTTTTAGAGTTTTCATAAGATTTTTTTAGGATTCATCATCTATCATAAGAAAATTAGGATTAATCCTATAGTAATGAAGGCAATTTTAAAACTGAAACTTCCTAAGACTTGACATTGTTGCAATTCCTTCGAAGAAAGATTGATTTCTTAAGGAATTTATATCTACTATATTTATTAGATGTCAACCATTTACTTTGTTGGCTAAGAAAATACCCAATTCTATTGGAATAAATCTTGGCAAGCTGTGTCTAATTATATTGAAAGCTATTTGTTTAATCCTTTAGTAAAGATATCTATAATATTGAAGAAATCCTTGCTTCTATATATTTTAGCTCTTAACTAGTTAATTGAGATGGTTATAACCCAAGTTAACAGACAAGGAAAACAGTGTTTCTTATTATTTTAATCCATAAAATAAAAAATAAAATAAAAAATATTGCCTAGTCCTAACATTTAATATATATAAGCTATGATATTACATGTTACCACTTGAACAGTTTATATTTGCTAGCACTTAATAATTGGGTAGACTTTGTTAATTCATTGAGCCACATGAATAATATTCATTTTCTAGTTTGAAATTACTTAAGTTCCAAAGTGAACCATTAATGGAAAAAATTGTTGATTTTTAAGCGGCATATTCTATACCAACTAATTTTCTTTTGAACAATAATTGACCTAATGAGAAATCTTATTCCATAAAGAAATGGGAATGAGAGTTATATTTTGATGATCATTCTTATATTAAAATTAATGTATTTAATAAATTCTTCAAATTTAGAGTAAGAATCATAGTATATTTATATCCCCCAACAAAGATATCATCCAATACTCATATGCTCTAAGAGAAACTTATAGTAGCAATGAAGTAAATTATGAAAATTTCATTTTTGGCCCTCTATTAGACATTTATATGAATATTGAGAGAATAAAATATATGGTGATTCTTACTTGGTTATCAGTCAATTAGCTTTAGTGTTCAAGCTTTTAAATTATAATCTATATTATTATGATTATCGGGTTATATTGTTTCTTGAGAGTATTTCTAATTTCGTTTTAATTAAAATGCCCATTTACTATAGCAACAATACCACAAATTTGGATAAATTAACTAATGAGATTTTAAACCTAGCTGAAAACTAAATTAATATTTTGATCCATATTATAAAACTTTAATCTACAGTCTATCACAATACACTTAGAATCTTTAAATTAATAAGATCAAGATTTAGTGTTAAATACTTTTATAGATGAAAATGTTGATTGATCTTGGAGTTTCTATTAAATACTTAAGCTAACATAAAGTTCATTTAGAATGTTTTATTATTATTTAATTTGAAAAAATAAATTATTGTATGCTTTGATTAATGATATTCTTTTTTTGGTGCTCATTCAATTAAATGTGTCTTGTTGTCTACACAAAAAAATGACATATATGGTAACAAGTGAAATTCATGAGTACTTTTGTGGAGCTTATCAATCAAGCACAAAAATCTAATTAAGAATCAAAAGAATTTGCAATAATTAGCAAACCATTACCCATCATTGTGTTGGCATCATAAAATATGTCATTAGTGCCAAGTCTAAAGTCATATTCCACATATGTATCCAAATTTTCTACACCTAATAATTGCCTCTTAGCAATTTGAGTATTAGGTTATGTAAATTGTTGGCCCAATATACTCTCATTATTCAAGAAAATATAAAATTATATTGGCCATAAGAAATTATTTCTTAAAATACGTAATTCGTTAAAATAAGTCAAAATAGATAATATATTGTAGTTCTTTAGAAATCACATTATATACTAATTTGGTGTAGCTTGAGAAATTGTTTCCAAGATAGCATAGCTTTTAAAAGTATCTAATGAAAAGCATTTTCTCAAAATTATAATGGCTATTGATACCTAGTGACCCATTATCTCAAGGATAATAATTTAACCAATTTCTTAAGCTAAATATCTATCAACAATCTAAAGAAAATTTAATTACCAATGACAAAGACCATGATAACAAGTGCTCCATGGGCATATTTCACTAGTAGGACTCACTTGAAACTCAATAGCACTCAATCAAAGTTCAATGACCAATGACCCTCGCCAACTTGTTAAAGTTATCATCATTCTGCCTTGTTTAAAACGCACATGAAGCCCATTAGATATATCTCATAAGACAACTCCACCGAGTGAAGCATAAGCTCCACCAATGCTCGCCAACTTGTTAAAATTATCATCATTCTACCTTGTTTAAAATGCACATGAAGCCCATTAGACATATCTCATAAAACAACTCCACCGAGTGAAGCATAAGCTCCACCAATGTGGTTATATCTATCACCTCAAGTTATTAGTTACACTGTGTTCGCAATTATCATATAATATTTATTTATTTTTTTCTCCAATATGATTTTTTATATAGTTCTATAGATCAGAGGACAAAAATGGAGCATTTGTGAACATATAACACCGCACGCAATATTTAATAATGCGGCGAACAAAAAAATTTAAGGTTTCCCTCTAAACTTTCTTTATATATTTCAAGAATTTGTAAATAAGCTTGTAGTGTGTTTCATGCATAGCTTTAAACAACACAACAATAACATAATAATAATAATAATAATAATAATAAT
>NW_018164444.1:79543294-79579360 GCF_001263595.1 Phalaenopsis equestris
TATTATTATTATTATTATTATGATTATTATTATTATTATTATTATTATATACACACACCTAATTAGAATTTAACATTTTGTAGTAATGCTCAGCTGATCAGAAAGTTTCATCGAAGACCAAAACGAAGAGAGCTCCCATTCTAATTTCAAAACATCAAACTTGGTCGGCCCATTCCATTCTCCTGTTGCCACCCCACATCACCCTATTCCAACGCGCCGCGCCCCAACCCCACCTCTGCTTGTCCCCTAAGCTTGCTCGCAATCATTTTGCACCACCAATAAAACCAGCCACCACTGCGTTCGTCGGAGCTCCTTCCATCCTCTTCCCATCTTCCCTGCTAACCCTAGCTATCAGATCCATGTCGGCCTCTGCTACTCCCCCGAAGTTCATCGGCCGCTCCGGCGTCCGCATCGTCGTAGTCGGCGATCAGGGTACCGGCAAGTCAAGCCTCATCATCGCCGTTGCCACTGAGTCATTCCCGGAAAGCGCTCCCAACGTGTTACCCCCTACCCGTCTCCCTGCTGATTACTACCCCGATCGCGTCCCCCTCACCATCATCGATACTTCTTCCAGGTAGGTGTCTCGGAACCCTAGTTTTCAGATTTTGTATCATTTATTTTGATGATTTTGGTTTCTTTTTATGTTTTTTTTTTTCAGCCCAGCAAGCAAGGCGACTCTTGTAGCGGAATGCCAGGCTGCCGATGTGATTGTGCTTACGTACGCTTGTGATAGGCCGGCGTCGCTTGATCGTTTGAGTTCGTACTGGCTTCCGGAGCTTCGACGCTTGGAGGTTCGGTTATTGCATGAATCAAATGTTCTGTTTTTTTTTTTTTTTTTTTTTTTTTTTTTAGATGTGATTGTTCTAATATTTTGTGCTTGATGTTTAGGTGAAAGTGCCTGTGATTGTGGTAGGATGTAAGTTGGATTTGCGGGATGAGCAACAGTCAAGCCTTGATCAAGTAATGTCGCCAATCATGCAGCAGTTTCGGGAGATAGAGACCTGTATAGAGTGTTCTTCTCTCAGGCAGATTCAGGTATAAATGCTTAGCTACGCTTATTGCTATTTCTTCGTTGATTGTTTGTTAGCAGCTAGGCCATTATGGACGGATCTTCTATCTGTTTCTGTCAACTTGTTTGATGATGATTTTGTTTTGCAGTATGCTAATTTAAAAGACCGAGGATCTCTAGGATATGTTTCGTGGATGTTATTTATGTTGATTCATTGCTTTTTTTGAAGTTGTGAAATCATTACAGACAGATCCGGTTGTTCTGCTAATATCACCATGTTTGGCACTGTTCTATGTTTTGCATGCTTCCAATGTCAATGGCCGAGGATTTTTAGGTTGTTGACGTATTCCATTAGCAGACTTCATTGTTTTTTGTCTGCCTCACTAAAAGGGAACATGATATGCTCAGTGTAGATGTTATCATCTGTTATTTTATTTTGGTATCGTGCAAGCTTATTAAATGAGTAGTGCCAAAATGGCACCATGTAGTCCCCGGCTATTTACATGGTGTCATTTTAGTCCCAGAGTTTATAGAAGTGCCGAAATAGTCCCACTATTTTAAAAATGAGCTCTAATAGTCCTCCATGGAGATTGTTTTATCCCCAATTTAAAGAATCTTGGAGCTATTTTGGCACTTCTATGAACTCTGGGACTAAAACGGCCTCATGTAAATAGTCGGGGACTATTTTGGCACTTCACTTCTTATTAAATATATTCATTTTGGCGAAAAGAAGGATGTCTTTGTGTGATATTGCTGCAGCTTGCTTTTTTCATGTGAGTATCAGTATCTCAGTGTGTAAGCATGTTTTCTTACTTCATCTTCCCTAAATGGCCCATTTTGTTTTTGCTGCTTTTGCTTTTAAGGTCTTCTTCAATATCCTTATAAGTCTGGCCTTAAATATGCTTTCATCTAGGTTCCCGAGGTCTTCTATTATGCTCAGAAAGCAGTGTTGCATCCTACTTCCCCACTTTTTGACCAAGAAACACAATCTTTGAAGTCTAGATGTGTGAGGGCTTTAAAGAGGATATTTATTTTATGCGACCATGACAGAGATGGTGCCCTGAGTGATGCCGAATTGAATGATTTTCAGGTTTTATTTTATTTGTTTTGTTATATATTGTCCCAATTTCAACTGTTTCATTAAATAAACAGGTTAATCTTGACACGATTCTACTTTTTTTTTCAGGTTAGATGTTTTAATGCTCCTCTCCAACCTTCTGAAATTGCGGGTGTCCAAAAGGTTGTACAGGAGAAAATGCCTGAAGGTGTCAACGAGCATGGCCTTACCTTGACTGGGTTTCTTTTTCTTCATGCCCTTTTTATTGAAAAAGGCCGTCTTGAAACAACTTGGACAGTTTTGAGAAAATTTGGATATGATGATGATCTTAAACTTAGGGACGATCTTCTTCCACCAATATTTAAGCGAGCGGCCGATCAGGTTTTTTTACTTACATCTTTCTTGTAATTTAATTGTCTCCATGTGTCATACATAATTCAAATTAACATTTATTAAAAACTTCCTTGGTCATATTAAAAAAATATTTATTTAATTGTGTCCATGTTCCTTTTTTTTGATTAAACTTACCATTTTGCCTTAGTTATTATGAAGTGTTAAATTTGGCTGTCAATTGAAACCCAGTCATCATATTGTAACACTAACTTTTTTACTTTTCAATATGGTTTAACGTATTGTAATGGAAGTGCCAGGTTGAGTCTCAATACTGAAATGTAGGGATCATAGCATCGCCTCTACTCCATGGATGCTGATCATTAGATGTTTTTTCTGCTAAATTATTGTAAACCAAATAGTTTATGAAATGCATATGCTTTTTTATTGGGTGATTTTGTAAATTAGTGATCCTCTATTATCAATTTGTTCTTACGTGTAATTCTCTTAGAAAGATGTTGATGTAATTAGTTGCTCATAAGGGTAGAGCAGGAAGCAAACTAATTAGGGTTTGGACCTTAATGCACAAGAATATGACAATGCTCTAAAGCTCGAAATATCATTCTTTGTTTAAGAATAGGCACTGCACAAATTAGCGTGTGTGATCCGTAAGGAAAATTAATATGATTGAAATTTTTGAAGAAGAGTTAAGTGAATAATCTTCTTGAAACTATTTTTTTCTCCATAAAATTAATTTATTATCTGCAGATAATGCATATAAAAACAATTTTATTCTCTCCATCCATGTTTAAATAACATTCTGTTATTGTTTTTACACTCGTACTTTGTAATCTGACTGAAAATAACTATTATTTTCTTAATAAATAGAAAAACTTGAATATATCTTCCTAATTGCCTCCTTTAAATTTATCATGTAGCCAGACAAATTATAAATTATTATGTTAACTTTGAATCCTTCAAAATTTTAATATAAATTATACCTCTTCATTTAGTTCATTTTATGAGACTTGGTATTCGCTTTAATTATTTATGTTTTGATAGCCTGGGGATCAAGTAAGATGCTGCTATAACACAACGAAGAGCTGAATAATGGACTTGCTACGAAGTTTGATATAAACCACCTTACCTAATGCCATCAATGAGGGTTTGGATCTGCAAAATTTTAATATAAATTATACCTTTTCATTTATTTCATTTTATGAAACTTGGTATTCGCTTTAATCATTTATGTTTTGATAGCCTGGGGATCAAGTAAGATGCTGTTATAACACAACGAATAGCTGAATAATGGACATGCTACGAAGTTTGATATAAACCACCTTACCTAATGCCATCAATGAGGGTTTGGGATTGCCTTTATTTTGGTTGAGATTGTCCTTTATTTTGGTTGATTGCTGCGATACGTTTCTCTTCTGTCATTGATATGACAGCACTTAGCTGTTAACGCTTATTTTAAAACTGTTTTGGTATACTAAAATTTCACTCTGACGTTCTAGGATAATATCAACTGTTGTCACATATGAATGAGTCATTCCTTTATGTCTGCTTTTTTGTTTCAATGTTTTGTCATGCTGCATACACCCCTTTTAACCTTAGTTTGGCAAATGATCATTCCTTTCAGATAATTTTTTTTTGCATTTCATGAACTAATCATTTATCTTTCCTATTTTTTCAGAGTGTCGAGCTAGCCAATGAAGCTATAGAGTTCTTGAGAGGGATCTTCTTGATGTTTGACTCCGACAATGTATGGTCTTCTTTTTCCAAAATTTATATATTTGTCTGGCTACATGAAATAAATTTATGGTCTTCTTTTTCATAATTATTATACCTTTTCATTTATTTCATTTTATTCAAGTTATACAAGATGAGGTTCCGACAATGTATGGTCTTCTTTTTCATTTATTTCATCTATTCAAGTTAATATGTTAATTTATAATTTGACTTCTTGAGACTGGTGGGCTTGAGCCTTTGGCTTTGTTCTTGCAGAACCTCATCTTGTTCTCTTGGAGTCACCTCCTACAGTGCGCAGTTTGATTCTCTCCTCCTTGTAGGATGTTATTCTGTTCCCTAGGTATTATCAGTATAGTTTTAGACTCATCATTGTCATTGATTTTTGCATGGCTCATCTCTTTTTCATCAAAATCGTTCGTTCCAATGTTCCCCTTCTTTGCTTCTTTTTCCAAAGGAGGGTTATGAATCCAGACAACTATTGAAAAGATTTTATTTTTCTCCACTTTTGTAAGCTATTATCTTCTTTCATCTACCCTTCTAGATCATGGTTTCTTCTTTTTTCTTGCTAATGCTCATGCTCCATAAAAATTATAAAGGAACAGGAAAACATTTGACAAAGTCTTAAAGATACTATACTTTTGATATAATTTAAGCCCGAGGTATCATCCTACTACACGATAATATAACAAATTTTTTTGTTAATGAAAAAAGTTATTTTTATCTTCTGTCGTGATTACGTTCTTTTGTTATGTTTATTGTGTTTTTGCATATTGGCTTGTTTGTGTTCTGTTAAAAAAGTAACATGTTGTGAGCATTTAAGAAAAATTATACTTCCTCAGTAATTTTGTAGCATGTCTTTGCCTGATTATATTGATCAACCATTTGCAATTCCTAAAGAAACCAGGCCAATCAACTCTGATATTGAAGTGGTGAGTGTGGAAGATGATGCTACTGAATTCCAATTGCTAAAAATAAGGAGATGACATTTTTAGTTTGGAATGAATTTACAAAAGTCATTCTTTTTTATGGTCTGAGCAATGCATAAGTTAGATAATGCACCTTATATGTTGATCAATGAGAAACCTCTTCCAATATTGGAAGAGTTTGTTTTTAATTTAGTTTTAAATTTAATATCTTTATTCTTTAAAACCTATTTAGAAAAGTACCGCTAAGACTGAAAGGAAAATTTTATAAGACGGTGGTGAGACCTGCAATGCTCTATGGCGCTGAATGTTGGCCTTTAAAAGAGAAGCATAATAATAAGTTAAGTGTTGCTGAGATGAGATTAGGTGGATGAGTGGCTTTACACTTAGAGACAAAATGCAGAATGAATATATTCGTGATAGGGTTGGTGTAGCTCCCGAGACAGACAGAATTAGAGAAAGTCGTCTTAGATGGTTTGGTCACATTAAACGTCGACCATCTGATGATCCGATTAGGAGAGTAGATGTTTTAGATTCGACTTGTGTTAAGAAAGGCAGAGGTAGACCTAGGAAGACTTGGGCTTATTGTATTAAAAATGATCTTAATTTACTAGAACTAAATGAAAATATGACACTAAATAGGATGCAATGGAGAAAAAGGATTCATGTAGCTGACCCCACGTAGTGGGATTAAGGCTTTGTTGTTGTTGTATTCTTTAAAACCTATTTATGGGCTATTGCTAGGAAACATGAGTTTAAAACATTGCATGCATCAAATATAATCTTAGTTTTCAATCCCCTCATTTTTTATATCAATCTTAGGCTATGTTATGCCATTTGTTTATTACATTACAGTAAATTCTGAACTTATTTTTTGCTTGAATATAGTTTATTTCTGGCCACATTGCTTACAGATTATGTTCCACAGAACCCTTGCACACTTCTAACTGTTAATCTGGCATGTTGGGTTTAGGGAATATCGTAGTAGCAAAAACCATTAAATGATATTTCATTTCAGAAATTTTGGTTCATGTTTCAAATCTGTAAGTTTATTTCCGTCCGAGCTCAGGATTAATAACATTAATTTTAAGCTGTTTCCCGAAAGCTGCAAGCTTCTAGATTACAGCCTAGGTTTCATTTATATGCGATTATGCCATGAAGTTGGATTACTTTACTTGAATAAGGTCGACTAAAGACAAGGTTACTTCCAAAACTTGTGACCTATTTACTTCCAAAACTTGTGACCTATGCAAGCCTATATGTGAAATCTGGGAATATACTTTCATTTCTAATCTTATTGAACTTATTTTATTTATTTTCTTTGTATTTGCTCTTAATATGGTTGAATTCAAAGATTGTCAATGTGCCTGAGTGGATTATCACACTGAAAATGTTTTCTCCATTCAAATGAAAAACTAATTAGAGCATTTTTTTAAATTAATGATTATTTTCTGCGTCCCTTGTTTAACTACATCATATAAATATTCTGGCAGGATGGGGCTTTGCAACCTGGTGACATTGAAGATCTGTTTTCAACAGCCCCTGAGAGGTGATCCATTGTTGTTTTTTTTTCAAATGATTTTTGTGATCATTCCTTTTTTATTTATGAAACAATTTCATCTTTTCATCGTCCTTGTTTATGCACAAGTTATTTAGGTTTGGTTTCTGCCATAATAAAATTCGGCATAGGTTTTTGTGGTGGTTGTCAATCCAAACCAATCCTCCACCTCTCTTCTTTATTTGTACTAGCACAAACTTGTTTTTATTTTCTTAAATATTTTGTTGATTACATGTTTTCACATGATGATTTTCTTTTCAGTTACTTGGTGCTTGAGATGGTCATACTTGTCTTAGCTCTTTTATCTTCGTTATCGGCTGTGGCAACAGTTGCCGTCTTATGTCACTTACTTTATCTCTATCATTTTAATGGTCATAGGTTACAAAAAAAGAATGTTGCTGCAACTATTTAGGATTATTATAATAATGATCATCTCTAAATGTTTGTGCATGCTACATTGGTGGACAACCCTGGTACGTTACGAACAGCTGGAGGCTTAGGACGATGGGAGACATTTGATACATTTCCTTCAATTTTTTTTAATTTTTTATTCTATGTTTTTTTTTTTTAATCCATAGATCTCACAAACGATTGCAAAGCAGGAAAAGACTGTTTGTATGCATGCTACTAAATAGTCATCAAGTTCCCTCACCTGAAAGAAAAAAAAGGGAGAGTGGGGCTTTGTTCTTCTAATTTTTGTACTGTGATGGCACAGTGCGATAATGAAGTTACCAAATGTTCTTGGTACTGCATCTGTTTTTCTTATGAGATAAGCATAAGCCATTGAACTTTAGGAATTGATTATTTTGCTGGTGTAATAATTTTGGTTTATATATATATATATATATATATGGGCGTCTGCATCTACGTCGACGTTCACACTCCCTGTCGCGGCTCATGTCGCGATCTCTGTTGCTCGCGTCGTCCTCTTCCACGCCTCTGTCGCTCGCAGCTGTCGTCTGCGCTCGATTCTTCTGTTTCGGCGCTGCTCCTGCTTCTGCGCCTGACAGCTCCTTTGCCTTTCAACAACCTCGCAATAGTTTACCGCCGACAGCCTCTGATGGCGTTTTCTTCTTCTTTGGTTGAGTCGGACAAAGTCTCCTTTGCCCGCGTGGTGGAGGCTATAGTGGTATTCTCCTCAAGTTATAAGGAATGTCGTGAGGGTACATATGATTGTCCTTTTATTAAAAAGGGAAGTAGGAAAGGAGGAAAATAAACAATATTTTTCTCTGAAACATAAATTTCTACCATGACTGAAAAATTCAAGTTTGCTCTTATTGGCAAATTTTAATGGGAACACCTCCTATGAATGTTATCAGAAATAGTGTTGATGATCTTAAGCTAGTAGACAAGTAGAAAGTGAGACTCATGGATGAGAGACATGTGTTGATCCAACTAACAGTGACTGAAAACTGCACCAAAATTTTCTCGAAGAAATATCTTAATATCGAAAACAAATCAATGAAGTTACTCAATTGGACTCTTAATTTTGACTCAAAGCATGAAACTCTCACTATACCGGTATGGTTTAGTTCACATGGTCTCAAGCTGCATTTTTTTCACCATCAAATTCTCTACTCTATTGGGGTCATCCTTGGGGATTTTTTGAAACTAGATTTGCCTACTTTTAACCTAACTAGACCCTTGGTAGCCTGAATACTTGTGGAAAGAGATATTAACTGAAGTTTTGATAGACACAACTCATAATGGTTATTGGCAACAAATCGTTATGGAACACAAACCCTCATATTGTACCCACTTTAAGATGTTTGGTCTTATCCTTGCTACATGACACAAGCTTCATCCTATTTTGAAATTTAAGGTTCAATGACAGCTCCTTTGCCTTTCAACAACCTCGCAATAGTTTACCGCTGACAACCTCTGATGGCGTTTTCTTCTTCTTTGGTTGAGTCGGACAAAGTCTCCTTTGCCCGCGTGGTGGAGGCCATAATGGTATTATAGTGGTATTCTCCTCAAGTTATAAGGAATGTCGTGAGGGTACATATGATTGTCCTTTTATTAAAAAGGGAAGTAGGAAAGGAGGAAAATAAACAATATTTTTCTCTGAAACATAAATTTCTACCATGACTGAAAAATTCAAGTTTGCTCTTATTGGCAAATTTTAATGGGAACACCTCCTATGAATGTTATCAGAAATAGTGTTGATGATCTTAAGCTAGTAGACAAGTAGAAAGTGAGACTCATGGATGAGAGACATGTGTTGATCCAACTAACAGTGACTGAAAACTGCACCAAAATTTTCTCGAAGAAATATCTTAATATCGAAAACAAATCAATGAAGTTACTCAATTGGACTCTTAATTTTGACTCAAAGCATGAAACTCTCACTATACCGGTATGGTTTAGTTCACATGGTCTCAAGCTGCATTTTTTTCACCATCAAATTCTCTACTCTGTAGGGGTCATCCTTGGGGATTCTTTGAAACTAGATTTGCCTATTTTTAACCTAACCAGACCCTTGGTAGCCTGAATACTTGTGGAAAAAGATATTAATTGAAATTTTGATAGACACAACTCATAATGGTTATTGGCAACAAATCGTTATGGAACACAAACCCCCATATTGTACCCACTTTAAGATGTTTGGTCATATCCTTGCTACATGCCACAAGCTTCATCCTATTTTGAAAATTAAGGTTCAAGTGAATAAGGAGGGGTCTAACTCCACTGCTGTGAACATTTTAGTTCCACCTGAGGAGGATACTACCAGACAAGAGGTGTCTGCTGCCCCTGAGGACCCCCTTATGACACTGTTGTTACTGTTACTGCTACTGCGAGTGATGCGTTGCTGACACCTACAAACTCCATAAAAAAACAATACTGATGAACCTAAATGATAGTGTTCAGACTGATAATCAGGAGAGCCTCGCAGCTCCACTTCTTCAAGAAGTATCCGGTGTAGAGGCAACTCATGCCTCACATATTCTAGAACTTATTGTGGGTACTACTGTTGGTATTCCTTCTACTTCAGTATCAGGTTGATTCTTTGGAGGAGGAATGACATGTTTACACTTCCAGGAGGAAGAAGAAGAATGGAGATTGTATGGATGATACTTTGGTTACTACGGGTATTTGTCATTTATGGATGATACTTGGGTTACTACGGGTATTTGTCAACACCTTACCAATCTGCTAGCTGGATCCCTACCGAGAACTAGAGTCAGAGGCAATACTAGATTGGAGCTCAGGAGTTTTATAGATGATACTTTGGTTACTACGGGTAATGGTTAACACCTTACCAATCTGCTAGTTGGATCTCTACCGAGAAATAGAGCCAGAGGCAAGATTAGATTGGGATGACCCACAGTTTTTCAGAGCCCGGGTGATTTTTGGTTTTTTTTTTTAATTTCTATATGTACCCATCTTTTACATTTTTTGTTGTGTGTTGTACCGTGTGGGTTGGGTGTTTAGGCCCACCCAGACAAACCTATATGTATATTTTTCTTTAATATATCAACCCTTGGTTTTTAAATATATATATATATATATATAGATATTAATAATAATAATTTTTTAAGGTTCTTTTTTTCTAGATAAATATGGTGAATTTAGGAGCTTTGTTTAAGGAGCGACGATTGAGTGACAACAAGAATTTCTTATACATTCTATTGAAACAGGGGTAATCTAGCGCTTATCCATTTGAAAAAGTACCACGCAATGGAAAATAAGAATTTTTGATGTTTTAATAGGAAGTGCCCAATGCAGT
Source organism: Phalaenopsis equestris (assembly GCF_001263595.1). Classification (NCBI taxonomy): domain Eukaryota; kingdom Viridiplantae; phylum Streptophyta; class Magnoliopsida; order Asparagales; family Orchidaceae; genus Phalaenopsis; species Phalaenopsis equestris. The sequence goes on from NW_018164444.1 coordinate 79,553,651, forward strand.
ACATATGAGGTCCAACAAATAGTATGTGTAGGCACAAATATTCTGTATTGTTCAGCATGCACTATTATTTTGTCGATTATGATCTCTTTGTTTGCAAATAGGAGGGTGGGGAATGGTGCTTCCTTTATTTCATCTTGAGAGTGTAGTACGGGAGTTAGCGAAGAGGGTAGAAAAAATGCCATAATAAGATTTTAAACATGATGATGCGAATTTCCGAGCCTAGAATTGCTCAAAGATTCAAAAGTAGTTATTTTTGGGTTTACATTATTATTATTATTTTTTTGGGTGATAAGTAACACACATGTACATACATATATAAATACATACATGCATATATATTCTCATTTTGAAGGTTTGACTCAAATTTATATGTTCTTAAATCTTAGAAGATTTACTCATATTCAAACTTTGTTGAAGGAATTGGTATTCTGTTTGTAAAAGTAGAACACATCTACATATGTTCCAAATGTAGAGCATAATAAGCAAATAAACGCACATTATAAATTTACATTATGACAAGAACCTACTTATATTTTAACATGTACTATTATTTAGTTCATTCAGGATTCAGGCTGCACTATTGTTTATGCTTTATTATCTTGATTTTAGGACCATGTTGGGAAGTCATTTGTAAGTTTTAGCTTGCTGCGCTGGATTTTATTCTTTCTTCTCTCTTGTATGTGGACATCAGGACCTCTTTAATGAATCAAAGTCCACCTTCAAGAATTTGAGTCCTTGATTTCTAGGCATTAAGTTGAATATGACCCAGAAAATCATATTGAACGAATTTGAAGTGTATATTCTTTATTTTTTGCTTTATTTTTGTTTATATATATTTTCTACTTATTTCTTCTTTGTTTTGAAATATGGTTTGGTGATCACCAATGAAACCACTCAGAGATTCAAATTCTACCATCAATTTTGTGGAATATGATCATTGGAATTATTGCTTGAAATAAAATTTGTTTATGAAATTGCGTATATCTTAGATCAATCAAAATAACAAAGGGGACTTAAGATGTTTAAAAACTATAGAAGAAAAATATTAAAAAATTGGATGCCCCTTTGCTTAAGTGAGTGAATTGCAAGATTTCAACAAGTCAAAATGGAAGTGGGGAATCACTAGTTTTGTAACTTGACACAATCTCTTATCTATAGGCACTGGTGGAGGTCCACACTTAAGTTTTGACCATGCAAGAAATCACAATGTATTTTAGTTTTAGCTATGAAGAAATCACAATTCGTTGAATCTCTATGTATCTATATGAAGAGATGTGTGATATTGTTTTATGATTTTTTTTGAATACGTGTGCTCCTCTTGAGCGAGCATTCATTCTAAACAATATAGGGTTGGTATGCTTTAATTATATGTCATTGCATCAGACTCCAGAGTACTGGTTGATTGTACACGACTGCCTAATACTGTTGGATGATACTTGTGGTTGGGAATTTCAGAGTATTTTTTGTTATTGAAGTATTTTTAATTGGATTCTAATGTACTATTAGCATTAAAATAACTCCAAATGATTATTTGTTTTAAAAATATATTGCAATCACAACTCATTTTTAACTTCTCATTACTATTCTTGTGTAGCAATTTAAATCTAATAATAAAATTATTATTTTATGTTACTCTTGACAGTTGTTGGTATACTTAATAATCATTCGATTCACATTTAGATTTATGGTAGATGTGTACTATGAGATTAGTTATTATATATTTATTAATTTATTCATCTAATATATTGGCACAAACTATATACAAAATTTGAATATGGCAGACTTACGAAACGTGTCAACTTTTCAGAATATTCTTCTCATGCCTACTTAAATTATTCTTATGTTATCTTTGGTAATTTTCTTTGCTTCATGTCATAAAAGATGTTGCATGAAAAATTGAATATTCTTTTATTTTTAAGTTATTATCGTTCATGACATCTAAGGTATTGTGATAATGTGACAAACTTAACAAAACTTATTTTTTGGGCGGTGTAATATCTCGTAATTTAGAATCAATTAAACCCTCACGCTATTCCATTCTTTTGTCATCGAATATTTGATGTATCCCTTTTAATGGACAAACTTTACCTGATGTTTAAAACTGAAAAATATTGTGATTCACCCTCATAATCATTTCTCATTACTCGCTCTATTTTGTGGAAATACTATCTTTGAATAAAACCTCTATTGAAATCTTCATCAAATGTATCCATGATATAAAAAAAATAATTTCTTTCACTAAAAAAGAATATGTGATGCATCCCTTTTAATGGACAAACTGTACTTGATGTTTAAAACTGAAAAATATTGTGATTCACCCTCATAATAATTTCTCATTACTCGACTCTATTTTGTGGAAATACTATCTTTGAATAAAACCTCTGTTGAAATCTTCATCAAATGTATCCATGATATAAAAAAATAATTTCTTTTACTAAAAAATTTTGGGAGTGTTTCTTACATTTGTAAAACCATCCAAATACTAAACTTGATCTAAGAGTCATAAATTCTTCTTGTAGGATACTTACTCTACTAAAAAAATGTATAAATGCTACTATCCCAATTCCAAGAAATTCTTCTATCGGGATGTAATATTCGTCAAAATATGGATTTTATGCGGAGGTTGTTTTAAGGGGGAGTTCTGATTTTCTCAGTTTTGATTTTCTTATCACCCATCAAATTTGTAGCTTCAAGAAACCTCGAATCTTCTCTGCATAAATAAGTAATAGACAACAATTCCAACAAATCATTCTCCAGTGCACCTAAACTATGACTATATGTTTGCTCTAGAAGGAGTTAAAGGTCCGTCATTGAACAAAGGCATGCTCAACCAGCCTAATTCGATTAAGGCCATGCACGATGCAGTGAAGGTATAATATATTGAAAGGATCACTTGAAACATATCACTTTTAAATCCAATGCGAAAGAGACTATTGAATAGTATATGCTAAACTACATTTAGGACTATGGAGTTGATTATGGAGAAAGTGAAGCTAAACAGCATATAAATATTTCTATGACAATTAGCCTGATTTTTTTTAAAAAATTTAAATTTTTTATTTTTTTTTTTGCAACTCTTAGAAGTAAAAAAAAAATTTTCCTACACAGAATTAGAAGAAGCCTCTTTGAAACCTTCACTAGGTTTTAATCAAGTTTCAATATTATGCTTCTATATAGGTTGAAGAAAGCTTCATTCGGGCTTAAACAAATCCTAAATTTAATGTATCTTGAAGGTTACCTGAACTATGAAAAAGATGATCTTCAAATGAAGTCTCGAACATTACACTTTATTTATAAAGAAATCCAAAGAGGTCAAAGTTATAGCTCTCATAATGTATGTGGATGACATTATTGTAGCAAAATATGGTCTCAAAGAAAAAGAAAAGTGAATGATTATCTATCCGAAAATTTTGAAGTAGAGAAGTCTCAAATATTATTTTAGAATTGAAGTGATCCACTCAAATGTCGAGATCTTTCTCTCTCAGCAGAAAACCAGCTTGGATCTACTATGTGAAACATTATGATGGGATGCAAATTATCAGAAGTTTTAATTTACTTCTGCAAAAAAATTGTAGAGGTAGGCAGCAACTTAGAAGTTGACAAAAAGAATATGAAAGATTGACCTGGAAAATTATCTTTCCTACAAAATAGTAAATATAGTTTTTGTTGTAAGTTTTATTAGTTAATTTTTGCATAATCTTAAGAAATACATCTACGAGCGGCTTATAAAACTCTTCAATGTCTCTAAGTAGCATCAAGAAAAGGAAACTCATTCAAAAGATGTAGAAAACTTTGTTTAAAACTTGCATAGAAGCTGATTGGGTAGGATCTCACAGAATTAAAAGGTGTAATTCTAGTTATTACATCTTTTTAGCTGAGAATTTAATCACCTGGATAAGAAAGTAGTCGATAGTTACTAGATTTAATGCTGAAGCTAAATTTTGGGCAAGGGAGAATGATGGCAAATATTATGAAGTTATATTCTGACAACTAATCAACCTTCACATTGCACACAATTCAGTCCAACACTAATAAAACAAACACATAAATTACTCAAAATTTCATTAAAGAAAAACCTTACGAAGGGTTGATATGTATGTCATATGTCCAAGCACACAAGCAGTTGGTTGACTGAAATGTTAACCAAGCGAGACTATCAAGCTTTACATTTCAAAATATCATAATCTAATTTAGACATATAGAATATCTACTCTACTTCTTAAGGGGCAGTGTTGGAGGTTTTAGACTAACTTGGAGATTGTGGGTTTGCAAATCTAAAAGCCATCATTTTAGATAAGGGGGCATTTTGTGGGCGTTTTGCAAGAAGTGGAAATATCTGTTAGATTTCTAGAGGAATAAATGTGTGCAACTTATAGAATATCTTTCTTATTTCCATAGCCACAAATATATGAACATTGGTTAATCCTGTATCTTCTGTACCAGAACGTTTATTTTCTTGTAATTAATTTGTTATTAATAGTTTCCATAGGTAAGAGTTATGAAATACACACAAAATTCAAATAATTTCTGGACTCTTTACATAGGACTGGCCTAACTTATTGTGCATCTTGATTATTTTGCTTAGTAATTTGAATTTTTTGACAATTTATTGATGATAAAAGATGAATTAGTTGGGTTGAATAAGATTGATCATCCTTTCTATGCTAATGTGGGTGCCTTCTAAACATTCATGCATATCTGGCTTGGTTCTCCAATTGGTTTGGATGGATCAACTTGGATTTGAACCTTGCTATCCAAGTTGGATTGGTTGGCAAGTTAGTTCTTTATGATTTTATTTGATGCCTGGTTTGAGTCAATTAGGTCTTGGACGGAATCATAGGCATTGGACCATAAGAAGACAATTGGTTGAAGGAGCATGAAGTGAGCTGGCATTGGTGGTTAAAGATGGCTCAAGTGAACCCTTTGAATTAAGAAAGGAGAAAAATGTGATTTTTGGTGGCTGGCTAAGAATAAGATCCTTTGTTCTTCTAAGTTTTTCAGAGTTAGTTTAAGAAGATTTAGTGAAGTTTACTGGATTGTGTCATCTGTGGTTTTCATGCTTTCTAAGTTTCTCAATCAATAGAATAATTTTCTTGTCACAGCCGATTGAGGGAAGTAGTAAAGATCTGGTTTTTAGCAAACGGTTGTGGAAAGCTCGAATAATTCGATGGAGTGATGCTTCTTGAGAACATAAGCAGCATGGTGATCTAGTAGAGGTTGCTCCAGTCTAACATAGTTTAAGCGGCAAGACCTTGGTTCTATTGCATGGATGTTCCATTCTTGTCATAGTGGATGCTTTCATTTAAAGGCAGACTGGTACATTAGCGTATGGTCCTCGTTAATTGAATGAAACTTTGATTGAGCAACTAGGGTGAAATTTTTGACAGGGACAAGGAGTGATGAATTTTAGGAGATTTAAAAGAATAGGAAATAGGGATGCAACCCCTTGAAGAGAGAATAGGAAGAGAACTTTTGATTGCAATATTGAATCCTTTAGGATTAGTAAAACTTGGTTAACACTTTGTTTTTGAAAGTTGGGGTTTTGTATGGAAGAAAATGAGGGATTAGCTGCTCAGGTGAAATTTGCATACCCTATGAAAATTAGAGTTTATAAATGCAGCCAAATGATGCTTTTTATATAAATCAGCCTGGTTATTGAGTTAATCTGTCATATACTGATTAGCTAGAATCATTGTGGCATGAGATTTGTTTCATAACTTGATTTAGTGGGCTTTCATCGAGCATGAGTTTGTCATGGCGTGCTCAACTAAGTTAACATCGATTTCTCTTTGAAAGATTGGCCCAGCCTAAACTATTTTCCGTTACTGGGTTGAGATTCAATTCTTAAATTCCTTTTCTTATTTATGTTTGGTCAATATCTGTCTTGTTGACAAGCCAAAGGGTTGCTTTTGCATGATGGTGGTTCTTCCATGCCTGTGCAGGCATCACCCTTGCCAAAGCTTTTCTCCTGACAGAATACTCATTATTCCACAAGCTCACACGTGGATAAATTGTGCGTACATAGCAAGCGATTGCAGTCTGTTTCTCTACTCAAGCCAAAGCTTTTCCCCTGACAGAATACTCATTATTCCACAACCTCACACGTGGATAAATTGTGCTTACATAGCAAGCGATTGCAGTCTGTTTCTCTACTCACTTCAAGTTATGATGTCTCCTTCAAATCAAAAGTAGCCATATTTGCTCTCTACTTTATGCTTAGACCTTGTTGATTTCATAAAACTAATCTATAATGCATACATGGATTTGCTTCTTTCATTTATGGTTAAACACCAGCTGCTTAATATACGCATGCAGAAATTCATAAGGTGTATTTGTTTCTTCTATCATATTTTTAGTTGTATCTGCTGTTGGGCATGACATTTGAGAGTTGAGTGGTAAGCTGAATTGAATCATGTTCCTACTTCCCAGGTTGGAGCAAATCATTTCTGCATGCTCTGACTTCTCATTATTTTTTTTTTACTTGTAATATTGAACATTTTAATGATGCTGATTTATTTTTTATTTTCTGGATAAAGCCCATGGTCTGAATATCCCTACAAGGATGCTGCTGAAAGGAATGTACTGGGTGGTTTGTCTTTTGAAGGGTTTCTTTCTCAAGTATGTATAAAATCTCTCCCTAACCCCACTCATACCACCCCCTCCTCTTCTTTCCCTTCTCTTTGTATTTTGGTCTGAATGTGTGAGAAGCACAGCTAGCATTTGTTACTGGAGTATAAATTGATATCACCTAAAAAGTTTTCTACAATTTTTGGGATTTATCTGATATCACTGTGTGCTTTCTTTACTCGTTTGTACGTGTTTGTGCTAGTGTGCTCATACTTGATCTTATTTCTGCAATAGTGGTTTGGCTGCTTTCTACCCATGTGCTAGTTTTTGAAGAAGGTTTTTACATTTTTTCAATCTCTCTGGTCGATGGTCAAATCATTTACTTCTGAGTTATATTGAATTCAGATATTAGAAATTAAGGCTTGCAGTAACCCATGTGCTTGTAAATCTATTATTTCTAGTTGACTATCAAAATATGTGCTATTATTTTAATTGGTTGGGGTGAAAATTGTCTCGATGAAGGCTGAGCTACTGTTTTTATGAAGGATTGTTTATAAAGTCACTTATTCTGTTGCAACATATGTCAAGTAGAAAAGTTGCATTTTACTGTTTCGTAGATTTTTTGTTTTTTGAGGGGTGTTAAGTTTTAAGCATTAAAGGTAAATTTGACAGATTTTAATGATATTTTATGTTTTTAATAATTGTTGAGGAGGTTTTAGAGAAAATGAAGGGTGGAAAATTAGTATGACTTGATTGTATCCTAGTCTAAGTGTGGAAATATTTAGGAGATTTGGAATTTTTTTGGATTACTATACTTTTTTCATATTATCTTAAAAACTAAAAAGATGACTAAGAAGTGGAGGAAGAGTATTTTGGTCCCTATTTTCAAGAATAAAGTGGATGTCGAAGAATACAAATTTTAGGGAAATTAAGTTAATGTGTCATATATTAAAACTATGGGAGAGAGTAATTGAATATAAGTTAAGGCATAATTCAAAATTTCTCAAATCAGTTTGGGTTTATGCCATACAAGTTTATCATGAAGCGATACATTTATTTAGAGGTTTGATTGAGAAGTCCATAGAGAGTAAGGAGGACCAACATATAATTTTTTTTGATTTAGAAAAAGCTTATGATAAAGTTCCAAAATAAGTTTTTTGGAGAGTTTTGGCGAGGAAAGGTGTTGATATAACTTGTATTCAAGTTATTAAAGATATGTATATTATAGTTGTTACTTGTTCTCAAATAGTAGGATGATTGACAAAATATTTTCTTATTTTAGTTTGATTGCCACAGGGATCGGCTTTAAGCCCTTGTTCTTTTGCTTTAGTTATGGATGTTATTAGTGGACATTTATAGCAGGATGTACCTTGGTGTATGTTTTTTGTTGATGATATCCTTCTTGTGGATAAAACTAGAGGAGTTCAAGAAATACTTGACTTATGAGGTCAACTTGAAGTCCAAAAGTTTTCTTTTGAGTGGATCTAAAATTGAATACATTGAATTCAACTTTAGTAGTTGTATATATTGTCATTCCCCAATTGGCTCCCCTTATGGTTGAGGTGCGACAGAGGCAGACAATTTGACCCGACTAAATTCTTACAAACACTCGGTCCGATTTATAGAATCACGATCTAATGGGCGATGAACTAGTCTAATTAAATCGTTGCAAACATACAAGACAATTTGACCCGACTAAATTCTTACAAATACTCGGTCCGATTTATAGAATCACGATCTAATGGGTGATGAACTAGTCTAATTAAATCGTTGCAAACATACATTTCATTTCATAATTTTATCTCTTGTACTCGAAAGTGTGTAAACTATATCATCAGAACAAATGTATCTATACAAAACTGCTAAATCTAACTTAGATAAAATATGTAACTAAAGGTTGTACATTCTCTTAAAACTATAAATGCAAAAGTTGTACAAGTTACACATGACTGCTCAACTCGGTGCTTCTTACCTTTTCTCATAAGTAAACAACGCAGAGCGAGGAACAACAAACTCAACAAAATAATCAATGTTGAAATAAGATTTTATACACGAAAGATAAACAACATGCATGCTCATATTTAACTGTAAATGTCCACACTCAATTCATAACATGCTAGAATTGTATAGTACATGTAAAAGAAAAATATGTAGTGTAGAAAATTATGATTGATGCATTAAACATATATTTTATTTATTCATGTGTTGTCATAATTGTGTAAGCAGAAGTATGCTCATAAGAATCATAAACCTGTTCATAACAATATCACTTAGAAATGTATAAACCTGAGCTGTTTTCATGTCTTGTCATATAATGGGTCCTTCATTCTCCAAAGACCATGTTAGCTATTGACAAAGGTTCCCCCTCAACCTAGCTGTTATCAATAGCTCTCTAATATAATATGTTTTTTATATTCTCATTGTCTAATCACAACGGTTCCCAAAATTTCATCACCGTCTAAACATCAGGAGTCAGGAATACCACATTCATGCATAGTGTATTTGCAAACACTCTTGTAATAGTTTATGCATAATATCACTTGTGACATTTAAATCATCATTCTTGTATCAAACATTTATCACAGACATTTTATATATCATGTTTGTGAATCATAACAAATGAATATATGTAAGTAATGATTTCATAAGTATATTCATCTGAATCATAGCATAACATAACATCACTTGTATTGTAAGAGAAGTCAACTTGCATTCATACATTTAATGTAGATATCCATCTGTAATATGCAAAAAATTTAAATGCATCAGTTTCAAATGTGGAATCACAAGAAACCTGCAAATAATTTTTTTTCTTAAAATAGCATGAGATTATTTCACTTAATTAGATGAAACAACCCTGCAATGAGTTCCCAAATGCTCGTCTTGAGCTCTCCACCTTGTATATACAATTTGAAAATCATGAGAGTCATAGGAATTCATTGAATGGTAGCTTGTTTCTTGATTTAACCCAAAACCTAACCATTTGTCAAAACATACCTTAAACGGGCGTTTCAGCAAAAATCCGCCATTTCGATACCGTCTATTTTTCTTTAATTTTCTTCCTAACACTTCAATTTTTTTTTTTCACTCGTTGATTTCGTGCAAATAGCCCTTATGAAAGCTTGCAAACCCAATTTGAAGCTTTTGACACAAGTTCGACGTCTTTTATGGCTTCCAAAGATGATTAATTGTAAAATTTCGCGGCAAATATCAAAACAGAAATGAGGGAAAGGAAACGAATGTTTCAACTAGCGGGAAAAATGGTTTCGTACTCACCAATTCTTCCCCGTAGCTTCTAGACGAGAACTGCGGCACTCTGAGGCTTGCAAAACTTCACTATGATCACAACTCTGCTACAAGAGTAGATTGTAGGAACTTCCCAGGTGCGGGAAACCAAGAATAGGGAGAGGGAGATGGGGAGTGCGGCATATAACCAACCCTCCCCCTTTTCCTCAGCTGTTCGATCAAATTGAACCGATGCATGCATGATTAAGTGCACAGAAGTTGGCTGGGAACAAGAGAGATGCAAGAAATTAGGAATGGATTAGGAATGTGATCACAGTTTAATTAATTTAATTATACTTGTAACTTAAGAATTTTATATCTCCCATTCCAAACATAATCCATTTATAATACTTTATATCGAATTGATCGATTTTACGCATAGAATTTTATAAAAGTAATTCGATTGAATTTTAAGGGGATTCAAAATTTGTGCCACATTTAAAATTTGTTAATTTTTTACCTAATTCTTAAATTTTGGGCATTATAGATATAGCGGCGGGGTTGTAACGATAGTTGATCAATTTATTAAAAGGAGTTGTGTAGCTCCAGTGCAGACAAGATTAGATCATCTTAGATGGTTTGGTAACATTAAACGTCAACCATATGATGATCCAATTAGTAGAGTAGATGTTTTTTGTCCGACTTTTGTTAAGAAATGTAGAGGTAGACCTAAATTTACTTGAGTCAACCATCTGATGATCCAATTAGTAGAGTAGATGTTTTTTGTCCGACTTTTGTTAAGAAATGTAGAGGTAGACCTAAATTTACTTGGGCATGTTATATAAAAATAGATCTTAATTTATTAGAATTGAATGAAAATATGACACTCAATAGGACACAATGGAGAAAGAGGATTCAACCTTACTTAGTGGGATAAAGGCTTCTTGTTGTTGTTGTCGTTGTAGCAGTGTTGATGATCTTAGTAATTACAAATTGTAATTTGGAATTGAAGTTAAAATTATTAATATATGGATATTTTTTCTAGCCTTCAGTAGTTTAATAGAATTGGTTCTTCGATCATGGCTGCTTTCCACTTTATGCAACCTATTATGCTATTTAAATTTATATTTATCTTAAATGGTTTTATCTGTATTATTATCATGGTAAAATATTTAAGATTAAAATAAAAGTTTTGGCTACATGTGTTCTTGATTCGTTTTCCTATTTGAAGTGGAACATTGTAGGATGTGGAGTTTTTTTAATGTAATCTTGGATGTGATATGCAGGAAGCATGCTAAAGATCAAAATTCGTAGTCCGCCAACTCTTCATTTAGGAAAACTTTCTCCTTTTGATGTAAAATCAGAAAATGCATAATCTTAATGAACAATAATTTAAATTTGTTAAAACTAAAATGTGGCAAGAATAATGAGAAAGACATAGAACCACAAAATATTAAAATAATCACACAATAAAAGAAAATCTGGATATTGGCATATTTTTCCAAACCTCAATTTCACACGCAGAACATAAATAAAAAAGAATTATAAATATGAGAGGAATTACTAAGAGTGTTTATTCAGTCCTTATGTTTGCATAGAAAGAAAGATTTCCTAAAATTGTCTTCAACGCTTGTCCCACACCTAGAGTATTTGGATTCAGCTAACACAGAACTTTGAGAAAATTAAAATTTTATTGAAAAATTGAATGATTTTTCACACGTGTTAGGGGGTTTATTTAATTATAAAAAGGCCCAAAATAGGTTGTACAAAATCCCATAATTTAGTTTAGAACTACAAGTTCCGTTTGTAGCATCCTTCAATTTCATCTTCTTATTTACATCAACAATAAATTTTTAATTGCCATAATTAATAGCCAATTTTTACGAATATTTTTTTGCCAATCTTACAAATGATATGAATAAGCAATGTAAGTATACAAAACTATTGATATAAATTATAAGACAAATTAAAAAAGATCCATTGTTAATTTCTTGAGAAAAAGATAAAAGAAAATTTAAAACTGATAAATCTTATTATGTGTTATATGAACAAATTATTTCAAAGAAAATTAACAATTGGCTTAATTTTGTGATTATTTTGCAGTGTTAGTTCTGACAGATTACTGAATTTTTAAACTTTGGTTTCTTTGAAATATTTGTATTAATAAACTCATTGACATGTTGACACGCAATTTATTTCTTTCTTAGCATTCTCCTTATGATTTTGTGGGTTATGAAACCTATAACCAATAATAAAATCATTATTTTGGTTTTTAGAAATTTTTTTTAAGGAACACCAATTGGGTTCAAATAAACTTGTTTAGTTGATTTTAATGTTTAAAATAACACAATTGCATTTTTGAGATTTTGTTGCCCGCGAATGAGCCACAAGCATAGAGGCATGAGTCTTTAATTCAAAAAATTGCTTGAATAAATAAATATTGTATTATGTTCAAATATCAAATAAGAAGTAATTTATTAAAACATTAAGAAGTAACATATCGACATCTTTAATTAATAAGAAGTAATAAATTATGTTAAGGTAAAATAGCAACATGTTAATATCCTAATATTAAATCATGAAGTAAGATAGATTATAGAAATATCAAACTATCAAAATAAATTATGATATCAAAGTAAAATATTAAGATATAATAACATAACAAATCAAAATAAGTTCAATAGCAGTCTCTTTATCTCACTCATACCGTTCTTCACTTATGTAAGAATATAACAAGCCATCATTGATTAGAATTTTTAAATTCAAAAGTTCTCATCACTCTCATCACCCAATGGGTCTTTATTACAGACAACAGCATAACAAAGAGCTTTCTTGCCCACCTCATTCTCAGTAATATCCTTATTATATATATCTATTCCTTCTATTTGTCAATTTCAACCATTTTTCTTTTCCCTTATCAATAATAGTCAATAAAACTATTAATTAACTTTTAAAATAATGATTATGTTGATTATTAGAACTTCAATGATGTAAATTTTCATGGATACATTTTCTATTTGTTTTTTGTCAGTTCGTCTGGATGTTTTTTATCTTTTTTTCATTCCATCACAGAAATCAACATTGAGATCTTTTTTTTTTTTGTTTTTTTTTTTTGCAAATTAGATACTGTTGCTTCATATTTTTTATCTTTTTTTCATTCCGTCACAGAAATCAGCATTGAGATCTTTTTTTTTTTTTTTTTGCAAATTAGATACTGTTGCTTCATTATTATCATCAACAAATAATTTGTTATGTGATACATGCCATTGCAAAGCTAGAGGTTCTCATTATCCTTGAAAACCTATTTTTTTGTTTAAATTTTTATATTTTAGTCTCTTTTAGTATATATGATATGAACCATAAATGTCCATCTTTAAGGCATATAAATGATGTCTCATTTTTGCATGAATTTGATTGTCTATGCTCTAATTTGTTCACAAGCAAAAGGCGAACATCTAAGTCCCACTATTTTAACAATAAATTATTGTTGCTCTGGACTGTCATCACCAAACTCAGTTTACCATTCAATTAAAATTGAATAGAATAGAATTAAAATTGGAAGAATCACTTCTTATTTTATATAAGAAGTGACAAAGACGTTGAGAAATCTTTACCTCAGGCTTGCTTTCACAATAAGAATCAACATCTATTCTATTGATGAACTTTTGTTTCACTTAATACTTTGACATTGTTGTGCCTTCATATACACACAAATATCCTTCTTGATCACCTCAAGAACCTTGACATTTACGGTGCATCATTCTTTTGATGAAAGAAATGTGCTTTTTTATTCTTGTAATGTACATTTTAGTATTTTTTTTTTTTTTTGCAATAATTGCACTTCAGGCAAGCATGCTGTGCCATTCCCTTTAATATTAATTTGCACGCTATCCTTCCTTGCTGGGTCTGTTTAGATTTTATTGCTTCCTTTAAACATTTCTTTAAAGCCCTAAAATGAAAATTTTGATTAAAAATTTTTGAAACATATTAATGTTTAAATGATAAAAACTCTAAATTTACAAATTGAAGAGAAGAAGATGAAATTAGGGTTTATAGATTGTCTTTGGAGAAAAAGAGATGTGGAGCAAGATGAGTTTTTTTGTAGAAGAAGAGATTTTGGCAAGCAGAGGTGGTAATGGCAACTACAAAGTAGGCAGGCGGTGTTGATGCTGGCTAATGAGAAGGCAAGCTTTTTTCCGTCAAGTGTGAAGAGGCATGTGTAGATTCGAGGGTCAAGGGGAGTTTATAATTTATTTGACTTAAAAAATTCCTAACTTGGAATTTTGTATGCTTCACACTATCCCAAGGAGGTGTAAACCTTAGTAGTTCTTGAGGAAAAAATATAGAGGTGGGCCTGAATTAGCACAATTCGTAACATTGATTGATTCATCGACTACAATATGTATGATTTGTTCACTTTTTCCTTTAGGGATATATTCAATTTTGATTAGACATTTTGGTTCATATGTAAGAGTAGATGTAATTTTCATATTCATGACTTAATTGAAATTATAATAGTAATTTTGTTATGATTGAAGGATCACTTTTAGATAAAATCCAATTTCAAATTTGGATTTTGACTCTTTAAGTTTAGTTCAAATATAGGTGTAGATTCTGATTCAACGTTATCAAATGTAGATTCATATTGTAACAGCAAAGTATCTACTATATTTGAAACATCTTCAAAAGTAATATTCATGAATTGCTATTTTTTTTATAAGATTAGAATTTATTATTCATGATTTTCTTTGTGGGTGTATATTTGTTGGGTTTCAGAGGGTATGGTAACGAGTTCTCGTTTGGGACTTTAATTGCATTTAGAGGATCTGGATGAATCATCACATAATGTTTTTAGAGGATTGCACTTAATTCATTTTTAAGTTATTAGTTAAAACCTTTAATAAAATATTTAGTGATAACGTAATGGTTCTGAGGTCAATAGTGCTTAGTTATCAAATTCATGAACTTCCTGCAATATTCAAACACTTAAGAATCACTTTGTTTTTGAATTTTTAACTGACCCTGCAATTTATCACTCTATATCTCTTAAGTGACAAAAATTGTCGTGTTTCATGTCACCATATGTCGTTTATTTCATTTGCAACACTACAATAATACGATCGAGTACACCTCGCCTACTAAAATTGTGTTAGCAAATTACACTCATTCATAAACAAATAAATGTTATTATTAAAAAATCTAATAATAAGTATCAATCAATTTTGAAATTTTCTTAAGATTGAGCATATTCCACTAATTTGTGCTAGCTGTTTCCATTATTTTGAAATCAGTTATATGGTCATGTTCAAGATTGTATTTCAAATTATCGATTCAATTTGAAAATTCCTCAAGATAATATGATTGAGTACGCCCCACCCACTAATTTTGCGTTGGAAAATTTCACCCTTTCATAAACAGATAAATGGTATTATTCAAAAATGAAATAAAAAATATCAATCCATGATGAAAATTTCTGAAGATTGAGCATATTCCACTATTTTGTGCTAGCAGTCCATTATTTAAAATCAATTATATGATCATGTTAAAGAATGTATTTCAATTTATCGATCCACTTTGAAATTTCCTCAAGGCTATACCTCCCATTGAATGTAAGAATGTAATTTTGAATGTTAAAGTAATTGCAGTGTCTTTGCCAAGAGTCATAACCTATTCAAGCCCGTTTAAATCACATGATTTTGTTGGTTGACTCGATTAATGCCTTACTTCTAGTTAACATTATGCAACCATAACTTTTGATATCAATTAGGCTGACATTTTAGGATCTAGGATAATATGCTCAAAGAAGCATGCCGAAGGTCAGAATTTACACACCACTTGAAAATTTTATTTCTTTTATGCAAAATCAAACGACACATAAAAATTTGCTCATAAAAATAATTTGAAGATCATAAAATATTAAATTTACAAGAAACATGAAGGACGGAATAAAACCATATGATGATTAGGATTCACACTGCGTGAAACTTGATTGTAGCATCTTTGAGCAAATCTCAATCGCATAGGAAAACAAATAACAGAAAAAAAGAGAGATAAATGGGAGAAATAACCATAGTGTTAATGTAGGCTTTATGCTGGTGCCTAGAAAAAGCTTCCCTCAGAATTTGTCTGACATTTTGTGGAACCTTTTGCTCATTTTAGGCTATTTTAATATTTTATATTTTGCAAATGAGCAAGGAATAATTTTTTTATTAAGAGTTTCGTTGTTTTAGTTCTTAAAAGGTAATGATCAGCCTATTTGCATGATTTATATTGAAGGAGTGAATATTTCTTGATAACCATATTGTTCTTGCTTGCATAACTTCTGATCCCACTTCATCAATCTTGATTGATGAATTTATTCATGAACTTTTTAGCTCAAGCATAACAGTCTTTGCATTTTTGTATGTAGTTCAAAGGTTTTTTTCCCTTCCATTGTTTGCATCCATTCATCAATTGTAAGCTTTATCAATTTTCCTAATTATTTTGCAGTTTTTGTCATTAGGGGAACCTGTTTTTTTTTTGGTTAGATCGTAGTTATTCAACTTCTGGGGGAACCTGTTTTTGTTTGGTAAAGTTTTTTTTTTTTGGTTAGATCGTAGTTATTCAACTTCTATTTCTTAAGTCTAGCATGTGGCGCACAATCTTTTGTACCTTTTTTTTTACTTCACTAATAAAAGAACAACAAAAGTTGTTTGTCGATTGTTTCATAATTTTCTTTTTTTTTTCTTTTTGTTTGTTTTTGTAGTGGGCGCTAATGACACTGCTTGACCCAGTAGCTAGTTTGGCTAACCTTATATACATTGGATACACAAGTGATCCTGCTTTAGCGTTTCGTATTACCCGACGGAGGCGCCAAGATCGTAAAAAACAACAGTCCCAGCGTAATGTTCTACAGTGCTTTGTTTTTGGCCCAAAGAATGCTGGAAAATCTGCATTGTTAAATTCATTAATTGGAAGGTGGGCATGGAGATGATTTTTCTTTTTATTTTTTTTGTAATCTAAGTCACATATAGAGTTTTTTATTTTTGTTTTGCTTATGTTTGATATGTTTAGGACATTTTCTGAGAAGCATACCCCCACTACCAGTGATCGGTTTGCAGCAAACGTGGTGGAACTTCCTGGAGTAAGTTGATTTTTTAATATTTTTTTATTTGGATATTGTCCAAACTGAAATCATATCTGTACTTTGTTTCTTAGAATGCTGCACATGCTCTTGATGATGTGTTTTTGCAACTTAACAATGACATATATGTTTTAGTTAAGCGTTTTTTTTTTCAAGGTGTGCTGGAATTATGTTTATTTGTATAAAAAATTTCTTAAAGCATTGAAAAATCTCAACACAATGACTGTGCATTGTTTTTCTTGCTATAAACGTCTTAAATTGCCTTTCTTCTTTTTTTTTATCATATCATGGTTAGAAGCTAACGTGCAAAATTTTGAGCATATACAATTGTAGAAGGTTCAACTTTGTGTCTGTTAATATAATTGTTGAGGCATTATTAGAGATATGTTTCATGTGATGGATTATAATGTGATAATAAAGACTCAAGGGCTCTAGTTTGATCCCCCCATCCTACTTCTAAACTCAAGGGGTCTAGTTTGATCCTCCCATCCTACTTCTACAATGTATATCCTCAACCTATTTAAGATTCAGTATGGGCTATATGGCATGTTGGCTTGTCTAGTTCAACTGAAACGTGCTGGGTACCCAAGTTTGTCCTGATTAACCTGCACGTCCTATTTGTAACAAAGCCCTATCGGCCTTGGTCTATTTCACCGGGTCAACCAGTCCAATCATATCAAATTGAAACTACCAGTTATTCTGCCTGTAAAACTTATCCATTGCACATTCTTTGTTTAAAGCATGAAAGAGCAACCAATAAATTCAGATATTTGAAAGTATTTTGGTCTTTTATATGTGTCATTAGCTCGATTAACTTGGATAGATTTCCCATACTTTTCTTGCTTTCTACGTTGTTTTTGTTTTTTTGCTCAACGGCAGATAGCATTAGGTCATTTTTCTTTAGGTAAAAATACAATCCTCTTTATGTGACCGTTTTAATATGGAAAACTTTATTTTATAAATCGGAAAAACCATTTTTCTGCTGTCCTATAGACTGCTTTGTCCATGCCATTATTCATTAGTTGATAATATTGTTGAGTTAATTTTTTTTTAATTGAAAATATTTTGATCAAAGTTTTCATTAAAATTCATAACTTGTATTTTTGATATTAGTTGTGAGATTTCTTAATTCATTAGTTATAGAAAGGGTCGTACATGGATTAAGCAAGTGCCCTATTTAAAGCTGATGTTAAAGATTAAAAATTAACCATTTTAACCCTGACCACAAAACCAAAGTTATGGATGTTGTGGCAGCATGTCGTTTTTGCTTCTATTAACAATATGCTCATATTAATCGTTTTAGTGGTTATCCTAATGCTTGGTTTATGACTAATTCATAGGCGTTCTATTACATGAAATGCGTGCTGTTGTTATGTACTATGGAAAGGATTGCTGGATAGCACGGGATTGCTGGATAGCACTCGGTGATGCATTATCACCGAGCTGTTTTTTAGCATCATGATCCTATTCCTTTAACTTCAGAATTATTTTATTTTGTTTTGACATTTATTCTTTCTTGTAATAACTTGTTTCCTAAAACAAGGGGATTAAGAAGACTCTTGTAATGAGAGAAATACCCGAAGATTCAGTCAAGAAGCTACTTTCTAATAAGGAATCATTAGCAGCTTGTGACATCGCTGTTTTTGTCCATGACAGGTACTTTTATGACATGATTTTTTTTTTCTTATGTAAAGTAAATATTTTTTGTTAAAATTGAAATTTAACATTCAGATTGTTTAAGGAAAAGTTATAAATTGGGCCTACTTTTTTTAGCTCTCACTCAAGACTTGTAGAACATTGGAAATAATATTGAAATGCATGTTACCTTATTTATTTATAATTTTATTTGATCCAGATAATTTACTAACTGAAATTGACTTATTGCTTTCTATCTCCTCTAGCTCGTCTTTCCGGCTTAACTCGTTTACAGCTCTCTTCTGTAGTATCTGATGGAACTTTAGTAGATGGATGGTGAATTTTTTTGTGACCCTTGTGTCACCAAAAATACGTGATAAGAGTCATACATTGGACTCCCTTTATTGTAAAACATCTTGCATTTTATAGGCCTATATATTGTTAATAAAAAGTTTTGTTTGATTATATAATAATATCAATGTTTTGTAACTAAAAGAAATTATAAACAAAAACACCTTATACTTTCTCTATATGCCACTTTCATGTCTAATCACAACCATGATGTAATGCCAAAAGTTGTTATTTTATTTCTATTAGTGACCCTATTTCCATAAGCTGAATAAATAATTATTTATTCTTTTCTCAACTACATGGTGTTCACTCTCAAATGCTAAACAACACCAATATGTCATTGTTTTGTCAATATTATAAAATTTTATGGCTAAGAAGAGAGGCAAATTATGCAGAAAAAAATTTCCTTGTTTCCTACGACACTTACAAAATTGATAGTGCAACATCTAATAACAACAAATCAACTACAAGCATACGTACCATCAATTTAATCATTTCTATTTGTAATCCACTTTTGAAGATCAAGAAATTACATTCTATACTAATTATATAAAAAAAAAAGATCTTTACATGTATCAGAACAAATCTAATCCCAAATCTCATTCCTAGTCTAATTGCCTCTTTTAAACTAAACAAGTCAGATTGAGAGATCCTGGGCAAAAAAAAAAAAAAAAAGTTTTGGAAAGTAATACTTTAATGCTTTCAATTATAGATCATTAAAAATTTATTTATGGTAGTCCTTGTAAATGCAGTCGCAAAACCATACAGCAAAGCTGTCTGCTTTCAGATCAATAGCAAATAAGAAAAGAAAAGCTCCAAAAAAAGTGTAGGAAAGATGATGTAGAGAGTTTGGAGGGGATGGTGATAGTAACAGGTGATTTGTATTATATCAACAGCAGAGATGTGGAGACTTCTGCAAGGACCTGAGATCTGGGTGGTTTAGGGTGATCTTCAGAAAGTGAATTAATTCTCGAGGCTCAGCTATTGACAGCGATCCATTGTGAAGTGAGATGTTGATCAAAGTAATTTACAGTGAAGTGTTGATTTTAGGGATTTGCGGTGAGGCTTGATGGTTAAGAGCTGTGTATTGATGGGCTTATTATGTTGCAGATAGGTTCAAACAGAAAGGATGGTGGCCAGATGCGTATCATGGAAAAGTAGAAAGAAAATGTTACTTCAAATAAATGAAAACACTTGAATCTGTGTTTTTATAAATTCTGAAAGCATCCTATGGAAAGGAAACAAAACTTATCCAGTCCAACACGTTTTAAAACATTAGTATTTGTTATTTGAAATAAATATGAAATTGTAATGAATCCAAAAATGGTCATTATTTATAATGTGTGAATGCTTTTTAAGATGTAGGAAAGGGACTCTAAATATCATGAAGTGGTTCATTATTCTAATTTCAGGTTGCAATATTTGTGACTATGGCATCTATTTTATTATAGTTAGAATTTTGAGTGCTTTAAGTAAAGTATTGATGGTGATTTTGATCTGGGATTAGGCCTATATTTATGTGAATTTTGCTTGTGATGGAAAATTCTCTAGTATTGATTTGAATGTTATTTTATTATAGTTAGAATTTTGAGTGCTTCAAGTAAAGTATTGGTGGTGATTTTGATCTGGGACTAGGCCTATATTTATGTGAATTTTTCTTGTGATGGAAAATTCTCTAGTATTGATTTGAATGAAATATTTGTGTATATTTATAATGTGGACTTAATTTTTGGGTTTCTTGAGTGAGACACTGACTGTCCTTCCAATCATTTGCTCTTTTTTTTTTTTTTTCCGTTGTAAGAAGAAAACTTTGTCCAGAAAATGCAGGCAGGGGAAAAATGTTCATTAAATCACATTCGAAGTTAAAATCCTGATTTTTCAATTCCATTGAATTTTTTGACGGTTAGCATATTTGCTATTTTGGTTGAAAGTTCTGTGTCTAAGTTTTTGCAATTTTATTTACTTTCTTTCTAAGTTATTTTACTTGATACCTTTTATTACTGCAGCATTAGATGCTCTACCATGCAACGTTATTTTTACAATGCCCCTTTACTGCATAAGGGTGTAATATAAGAATAGAAAAACTAACCTTTATTTGTAGCAGTAGTGTTTTCATACTGCTAATTCTTTTGTAGTTCTCTTTTTAAATAAGAAACGTTAATTATTATTATTTTTTTTTTGTAGCTAATGCTTAAACATATTGATGTAAAACATTTTTACATCATCGTTTATTTTAAGAATTTATTATTTGGATGTTGGGCTTTTTTTATATTTTTTGTTCTCTTTGATTGCTATGATGAATAATCCTCATCACGGTTGTATTTTAGATTTAGTTTAGTTATTTCATGTTCTGCATGAAGCATATACCTTCTCTTTTAAGTTCAACCCAAGCTTGAAAAAATATCGACTGTTGGAAAAACTACTTTGGTTTTATCAGAAAAGTAACGAATGCTGGGCTATGGTTATTCCTGAATTTTTTAACTTCTCAGTAGTTCATTTACTTTTCTATGTAACTGTATATGATTCCCCATCGTTTGGATTACTATATCTTCAAATTATTACTTTTCCTACTCTCACAGTTCTGATGCCAGCTCTTTTAATAAGGCCACCGAATTGCTTATTCAAATAGCAACTCATGGTGAAAATACCGGATTTGAGGTTCCTTGTCTCATTATTTCTTCTAAAGATGATCTTAATTCCTATCCATTGGCCATACAAGATTCAACGAGGGTATGTTTTTTTAGGTGCACTACCTTTAAGCTGATATTTTATGCATAATTCTATGAAGAATCATAACTGCATTTCTAATTGCTTTGAATTAATACATTGACTAGTATTTTTTTCTTTCCTTTTGCCGTCATCTATTAATTTGCTAAATTTGCCAGAGCTTATTCAGATCTTACTTTAATTGTAAAGGGTTCTTTCTGTGTGAAAATTTGAGACCTGCATTTGTTACATGAGCTACATGAGATGTTTTGTTTTTGTGCTTTGTTTTCAATGGGATGAAACCCTTTAACTTTTTTTTGAACCATTTTAAATTTAATCTGTGTATGCTTTGGCTCGTGTGAACTTATCAGAAAATATATTTTGTCAATGTACCATGCATTAGATCATTGGCTATATAGTTTTGATTTTATCTTTTCTCAGCTTGTGTTTTTAGTTTTTGTGCCAAGTGGTCGAATTGCACTTTTACTATCTTTTCTCATGTACTTCTTTCACTTCAACCCTCTTTTTGTGTTAAGTGTGGGGATGTGAATTTACTCGAAACTCATTAATCGCTCAAAAGTTGATTCGTATGTTGGCTCTTATCGAGATCAAATCAAAATAAACGAGCCGAACTATGAATCAAAATTTTGGACTAAATTTTTTTCGAGTCGATCCTGCTCGAAATCATATCGTTAACAATTCTAGTGATGTTAGGGTTATGAATTTAGCGAATTTGGCTTGAAGATTGTTGATCGCTCAAAAATTGATTCGAATTTTCGAGATCAAATTGAAATAAGAGCCGAGCTATGAGCCTAAATATTGGATCGAATTTTTTTTCATGCCGATTTTGAGCCGACCCCGTTCGAAATTGGATCGTAGACAACCCTAGATAAGTGATGGCATCTTATGTCCTCTATTTATTATAGCAAACCCTTTTTTTTATTGCATGTTTATTTGAGCAATATGCATGGGGTAATGGAACACTAGCCTTATCGATGCATGAATCACCCATTTAAATTTATTGTCGATGAATTGCTTTCTTTCATGATCAAACGTAATATTAGGTATGGTAGATGAATATAATAAAAATATAGAAGCACTCTTTTTTTTTTTTTTGAGTTAAAATTTACTCAATCGACATAATAAAAATATAGAAGCACTCTTTGTTTTTTTTTTTTTTGAGTTAAAATTTACTCAATCGAGTTTGAAGCTAATATACTTGAGTCAAACCTATTTTGAGTGATGCAACGCTACCCAAATCATAGCCCAAAAAAGGATTGATAAGTTGAAAAGCTTATTTGATGAAAATATTATTAATTGCAATATACAATCACTTGTGAGCATTTCTCTTGCAGTTTTGCTTTCATTTCCCTTTCTATTCAAGATTATGTGTTGGACATTATAGAATTTCTAAATATGAGCAGAATTTTTTTATTTGCAATGGAGTGTTTAAGATTTGATTTAATTCATCTCAAAAGTGTATATTATATATTTTTATTATCATTCAAATATCATGAATTTGTTTTATCTTCCATGTAAGGGGTTTGTTCTAGGCTCAATCAAAAATCTTATATATTTGTCTAGTCAATATGAATTTAAATGAGTTCACTAGAGTGAATTTTAGGTGAGCTAACTGAATGCAAAATTAAATTGATTTTAAGTTGAATTTGAGTTGGGCTCAAGTTGATATTTCCAAGTTCTAGTCAAGCTAAACTCGCTCAGACTGAGCTATTTATCATCCTTGGTGATAGATGCTTTGTCAGCTTGTGACTGAGCAAGTTTGTCTTATTGAGAAACATGTTGCGACATCATGCCAAACAAAATGCCTAAGGACATTATTTTTATTTTTGAACTGAACTTGAGGCATTTCTTTATTTCAATTGTGAAAATTAGTTCAGCAAGTTATATATTCATTTTTATTCTACTTTTCTTAAATCGATTAATTCTTAGGCCGATTAATATTTATTAGATTCACAGCCATTGCAATTTGACATAATGAGTTTGATCATTCTTATAGGCATTCTAACTCCCCTTCACCTAAAGAATTATTCCATTATTCTAAACTTTACTGCAGTTATGTGATATACAAATAGCATTTGTCAAGGGGCCCAATAGTGATTTTATTGGACGATTGATTTCTTAATGTGATTGAAAATTCTTTGAATAAACCATAACTATTTCTAATGTTATTGTGTCGTTATACATCCCTGTCAACTTCAACTCACTTATGAAACACAACCTTTTTTTTTACTTCATCAAACCAATTTTACTTATTAGAGGCCATGAGTTAATAAGCTACGTGTTCTCCCTATGAAATGTGTAGCATGATGAGAAGTACTATTTGGTTAGACTAAGCCTATTAGTGATGGCACGATATGACAACTACTCCGTCAAGAAAGACTTGAGATCGGCTAATCTGACAATCAAAGCAAGTAATTCTCGAGCTACTCCTTTTGAGTAGAGTTACAATTGGTTTAGGAAGTGGACCATAATCGTCATAAGAGGAACCATTGACTGATTGCTTGGAGGCTGTGGTGGTCATCAACATAAATTGAAGATCTAATCAACCAGAAGGCAAAGCAGTTATCGCTTTTGAGACTTTGAAACTTTACCTGGCAATGATTAACCATATTTAGTTGAATATGGTCAAGTACAATACCCCAAGGAGTATGTTATGCAAAAATTTAATCCAGTTAGCGCTAAAGTTCAAATTTGATTAAATTATGATCATCTTATATACATACAGGGTAAATTTTGGACAATCTATTGAAATTATCTTATCGTCGTGGGTCACTTTAATATGAATTGACCTCAAATCAATTCAATTGAGCTTCACGGATGGAACCCCAAAAGCAAATTGGCAGCTCATATTTACAACTAAATAGAACTGTCCATGATGCTGAAAATCATTCTTAATTGACAAATCTATTGTTCGTGTTCTTCTCGCTGATATAGTAAGATTTATAAGATGAGTCATCATGCAACTTGAATGTAAATTCTTAATTTAATATGCCTTAAGGGTGAGGTAAAAATGCTTAACTAATAATCCTAACAGTTGAGCTATTTTGTTGATTCAAGAAGCTCTAGTAGCTACTCAACCTTGATACTCTAAGCTAAACAAATTTAAACGATCAATTTTGAGCATAAAGTCCCTATTGAACAAGCTAATTAGTTTGAGCCAGTGAAACCACTCATTTCACTTTCCTAATGGGCAAGCTATTTCATTGATTTAACAAGAAGCTCTAAAAGCCAAGGTATTATGCAAGTTTCATGCTTGAAAAGTCCAATCATCACAATTGAATGTCAAATCTATTTTAACTTGCTCAGGCCTAAAAATTGTCAATCATCCTAGCTCATAAGCCTAAGAGACAAGCTATCATGTCAGTTTAGTAAGCTTTAGCAATTGATTTGCCACAACCTAAAATGGTTCAGCAAGCCCAAGGTCTAAACTTTCCCCTCACCTAGTTCACCAAGCTCAAGGCCAAATTAATATTCTCAAGTCACAACTTACCGGTCGAGTTCCCATGCCCAATTCAATAAGATTAAGTAGCCGAGTAAGTGTGCACATTTAATAGTTTAATAAGTTCAAAGACCAAATTGTCACCTTCTTACCTTTTCAATTATCTAAAGGAGAATTGAAAGTTTTCTAGGCTCATAATATGAAGGATTAAATTTACCCACTTATTTATC
Source organism: Phalaenopsis equestris (assembly GCF_001263595.1). Taxonomy (NCBI): domain Eukaryota; kingdom Viridiplantae; phylum Streptophyta; class Magnoliopsida; order Asparagales; family Orchidaceae; genus Phalaenopsis; species Phalaenopsis equestris. The sequence goes on from NW_018164444.1 coordinate 79,578,948, forward strand.
ATTATTTAATAGTTGAGCCAACTCATAAAATTTGAGCCCAACAAGCCTAAACTATCAAAATCGCATACAAAGTTCTAGTTTGACAAACTTAAAGCTAACAGTCTTAGCTCATAAGCCCAAGGGCCGAGGCAACTGTCACTTTGACTCAAGAGTTTACATATGCCTTTGATGATTTAAGAAGCCCAAGGACGGAATCAATCTATCCTATTAATTCAATAAACCCTAGTAGTAGAGTTAATAGAAAATTTGTTGTTTTAATCAACTTAGGAGATTAACTTCAACTCCAGCATATGGAACTTTCATTTAAATTGTTTAAAGATAAAATTGGGTGCATCTAATGTGTACACATTTGTTTGGGGTTGAAATTATGCTGGAAGGAATGCAATCTCTCTCTCTCTCTCTCTCTCTCTCTC
>NW_018164444.1:79579405-79625832 GCF_001263595.1 Phalaenopsis equestris
TATATATATATATATATATATATATATATTTGTATGTATGCATATATATGTATGTATGGTGCATGTGATATAATATAATATAAAAGTATATTAATGACTCACCCAATCCATGCCTATCCATACAAGTTTTGTGCACACCCTCATTTTACCACCACACCAACATTCTATCTTTACAATCACAACTTGTTTGTCTCCTCTTATCTATTTACCGTCACTAAAGAAAATTACGTGATCTCAAGTTCCCATGGGTTATTTTTTTAATGTTGCTCGCATTTTGCAAGTTAATTTCCCTCTCCTACTCACACATGAGCTTTAGCAACTCCTTTTCTTTCATCTCCTCTCTTGTTGCTTGTGCTCATCTCTCAAAACTTCCTAGCCCTAGCATGATAAGTCCAAAAATCTTTGTTGCATGAACGTGCATGTAGCACTCTTCCTTGTGTTAAGCAACATCAGTTGCCTATCCTTCCGTTCAAATTCACTCTAGGAAGCTGCACAAATGATTCAAGGATCAATGTTAGATGTTCATTGATCTTCAGTCCAATTAATAGGAAGACCACATTGTTGATTGTTGATTTAGTTTGAATTTTGAAGGACTTAAGCAACAGTTATTGTGATCCAGCTAGTACTTCAATATCGTCATGTTGGTGATCTCTGATCTGATTGGAGTTTGGCCTTTTGTTGATCTTCGATCCAAGTTTGGGGAGATAATGCTCGCTTTATGTATTCATGATTTGAGTTCAAAAATCTTTGTTGCATGAACCTGCATGTGGCACTCTTCCTTGTGTTAAATATCATCCATTGTTTGTCCTTCCTTCCAAATTCACCCTATGAATGATGCAGAGCTTAGGTTCCCCGGTCGGGTCAACAGAAACCCTGTCCAAAAATGAGGTTGGACCGGCCGACCAGCCTTGGGGGTGGGAGCTACCATCGCTTCTACCCCCCTTTTCCTATTTGATTTCTTGCATTCACATTTCTTTTTCTAGCACTTTTCCTGTCTACCCTTTTCTATTTCAAATCCCTCTCCTACATATTCTATATATTATTCCTCATTATATATTAAGTGTTGTTTGCTTTGATTAGGGTTTACTTTTTGTTTTGTTGATTTCAGATTTTTGTCCAGTTTATCGATGGTTGTTTTCCCTTCTAGGGTTGTATTCGAAGGTGGGGAGGTGTAACTTGTCTGAGGTTGTGATCTTTTCCAAGGGTTCAAGGGGTGCTTCGACTGTAACTCGCTTCCACGGGAATTGTTATTCTTCCATATTCCCCTCTCATGCTCACTTTCATCTTCCCAATGTTCCCACCCTTTCTATTTCTCTGTCTCAAACCCTCTGCTCCCACCCCTGCTGTTATTGTTGCTTCCATTCCAGTCCAAAGTTGCTGCCGCCCAACCTACTGCATCACAATCTCACAATAACCCCTTATTCTAATTTGCCTATTGGGCCTCAAACCACCCTATGCTTTCTTGTTGGGCCGAAACCACCCCTACCCATCTCCCACTCATTGTTGCTACCTCCAACTGGCAACTCCCTCCATCAGTCAGTCGTTACCTCTCTTTCATCCCTTATTTCTCTCCCATTCAATCCCTGTTGTTGCCGCACTCTACCCCCACCCCCTTCCACTTCCTCAACATCGAATCCACCACCCACATGTTGTCCATCTCGTGTTCACTCCTGTTGCCCTCACTCTACAAGACCGTTTATGCGTTTGGGCTGTTTTTCTTATTTTGAAGAGTAGTCGTCTTAACATTTGAAATTCATCAATAATATTTTCGGTTTGATCGTAGTTTGGGTTAATTCCGATATCAAGGTAAATCCACAAACAATTCAAGGATAAATGTTTGATGGTCTTTGATCTTCATTCCAATTAATATGAAGGCCACCACTTCATTGATCCTTGATCTAGTTTTAAATTTGAAGGACTTAGCAACATTCATCTGTTATCCGGTTAGCGCTTTAATATCTTCATGCTGGTGATCTCTAACCTGATTGGAGTTTGGCCTTTTGTTGATCTTAGATCCAAGTTTAGGGAGATTAATGCTCGTTGTATACAATCATGATACAAGTCCAAAATACAGGTTGAAAAACCTTTTGTGCATGAACCTGCATGTAGCATTCTTCTGTGTTAAATAACATCCATTGCTCCTTCCTTCCAAGTTCACTCTAGGTAACTCCACAAATGATTCAAGGATAATGTTAGATGGTCATTGATTTTCATTCCAATTAGTTTTAAGACCACATCGTTGATTCTTGACTTAGTTTGAATCTTGAAAAACTTAGCAACATTCATCTGTTGAATGGCTAGTGCTTCAATATCTTCATGCTGGTGATCTTTGATCTCATTGGAGTTTGACCTTTTTTTGATCTTTGATCCAAGCTTAAGTAAATTAATGCCCGCTTTATGCAATCATGTTTAAACTAAAACCTAGTGATGAGCATCTGATGTGCTTCTCTAGCATTGTTGCATTACCCACAATCTTTAACCAGAGAGAGGCAAGGTGCCAACTTCAAAGTTGTAAGTTTTGAAATTGTCAAACCGAGAAGAATGCACATTGATGGAATTCTTTTGCTCTAGGATTACATTGAAGGATTTATGATTAAATTTAATTACTAAATAAAATTCAAAGATTTTTTTATTATCAATTCTGTCAAAATTTTGAAGACTTTTGTGACTTGGTCTTTGAACTGATCAAAGCTTGAAGATCTTCACGCCATTGATCCTTGATCCAGTTGGAGTTTTGCCTTCCATTGATTTTGATCTTTTTTAGGATATGAATGCTCTCTCTCTCTCTCTCTCTCTCTCTCTCTGGTTGGAGTTTTGCCTTCCATTGATTTTGATCTTTTGTAGGATATGAATGTTCTCTCTCTCTTTCTCTCTCTCTCTCTCTTTTTAAAACTATGCTTCACCAAGACCTTTTGGCAGTTTTATTTCTATTAAGTCATGAGATGTTGATGTAGTTGACAAACCTTTGACCTTTTATTGATGCTATATGTGGGACACCGATGCTGGTATGGGATATGTCAATTGAATGCTTTTGGCTAGGGCTCACATTGAAAAACCTAAAATATAATACATATAAATTATATATGCATAAATTAAAAAATATCATTTGTTGTTATATTCATAATATTTGAATTTGGTGGGTTTTAATATGGACCTGTTAGTGTTAAGCCAGCTCTATTATATCGTTGCTTAAAATATGCAAACATGCAAGACATATAGGGACAACACATAAACGCTAATTATGTGATAACACATTGATACTTAATGCTAATATTGATAGTTATTCTAACATATTAAGAAGCATAGGTCATAAAAATTCTTAAAAATAGCCCTCAAATCCTTAGATGATGTATGTGGATTTACATTTCGAGTTTTATAATAAAAAAAAATAAATACATTGATATGTTGAAAGGCATGCAGATACATCGAAAAGGATGCAGAATTATAATTAATCAATGATATGCTTAATAAAAAGGAAAATAATGTGAATTTTCTTATATGATTATGAATTACTCGGATAATAATATTTGTGCTGCAACTTTGAAATCATGCCTGCATACTCATGTTTCCAAATGATATTAAACTTACACTAATGGTTCCATTAAACTTCTAAGTAACCCAAATGATCATATAACTTCCTTTAGAATTATCTTTAAACTCATGATGTAAATCCGACTGATTATGCAATTGATGACCCAAATTCTACCTTACCACCCTTGGGTTTGACAAATCTTCTCACGATGTGTGTGCTAAAATACATTTTACATAAAAAAAATCAAATTCTGGCTCATGAACTTCTTCTAGTCGTAAGCTTGCTCTGCTTAATGTGTGCCACCTTGTAGGCTAAGGCTATATGCACTGAAGGCCCGTTATTGGGATGTCTTCATTCTTGAAATTATATGTCCTGTTTATGGTCCTTCCAACAAATGTTGGCCTCGTCCAATTAATTTGGGCAGACTCAAAGCAAACATGCCCATCTAATTATGCTTAATTTTTAGGCCTTGTAATGTATGTGAGCTCCATCTTAGAGTAAGCTTGGGCTGGATAGTAAGTCCAACAATGAAAATATAATCTCTCAACTATTTTCTTAAATGACGTGTCTCAGTCTTGCTTCTTCATGTCAGATAAATACTTGATTATGACAATTGATGGTCATGTTATATCTCCAAGCTTTTATTGGTCACATGTCCATTAACTCTGAATTGCAAAATGACCATGCTTCATGCCTTTAAACCATGTAGCGAAAACTGGAACTAAAATTTCATTACTAGTGTATTAGTCAAGGTTATTCTCCAAAGCATGAAGCATGAGAGGCAACGCATGGTCACTGTTAATCTCCAAATCATGCCTTTAAACTTTTTAGTGAAAACTGGAACTAAAAGTTCCTTAGTAGTGAATGAGTCAATGTTAATCTGCTAATAATTTTTTTTTTATACACGCATACATTTTCATCTCGGCCTGCTTCAGATTCTTGAGAGGCAACCCATGGCACTATGCAGGCTCCTTAGACATCAGAATTGAATTCCATTGAACGTCTGTTGATTGGACCTCCTTGTATTCGATCTTATAAAATCGTGTGATCTTAATTATGTTCAACTAAAATGTCCTAATCACTTCATACGAGTGGGAGGAGTAATTAACTTTAACGACTTGGTTCAGGATTAACCGTTAAATTGAGGGATTAACCTAATTGCAATTTTCATTGCTTAAAACTAATCATTCAAATAAATTGAGAGTCATTAATAAATATAATTTGAATGAACTTAAAATAAGATAATAATGAGCTTACCTTTCTTTATGTTTTGCTACGTAATCGATATACATATTATCTTCTATCAGTCATTTTAAAGCCTTTTCAAATCTAAAATTTGTTAGTTTAAAATTATTATTTGCTAGTCAATGAACACTCTATTTCTAAACCTTAGTAATATAATGAAAAAATGAAACAATATGCATGCTAGTCAAATATAATGATTTAATATAAAAATAAGTTGCATTTTACATACATAGCGCACAATTCTTATGTATTTACTTATTTCACACCTAAACTTTCATATTTATACACATATCACTCAAATGTTTACTATCATATCAAAATATCACTATTATCATCTTTAAAAGTCAAATACATGTTTTCATACATACGTTTAAGGAACCAAAATGCTAGGTATATAAATATGAAAGTTTAGGCATAAGATATGTAAATATGTAAGAATTAGGGTCATTTATATACATAGCACACAATTCTTATGTATTTGATAATTGATAATTTATCAATCAATTATGGCCATTCGAGATTGTTTACAACATTATATTGTACATTATACTATCTTACTTTTATCTATAACATTTATGTTCATCACAGAAGCAACTTCTAAATTATTCTAATTAAAGTGCATCAATATCATTATCCATTTTGAATTCACTTTCACAGTTATCTTAACATCCCGACTAATATTATGAGGAGGTGAACTCTAGAGTGATGTGAACATGCAAACATACTGTATAAGTTCAATTTATTCATAATTTCATATCTAGTATTTTTTTCACAATAAATGGCACACAACATGACTATTAAACATGAATTTATAATATTGATTTTAGTATAATAAGTTCAATCAATGGAACAAAACAATCACGATTAAGCTTGCAGTATCAATCAATCTGATCATGTATCAATTTGATACAATTAGTTTAGAGGAATCAAATGTATTGCTATAATATAGAAGTGTGAATACCCTCCTAGATGATCAATTTTTTTCTTTTTAGGCCCTACTCTTTCAATAAATCATCTATAATAACGTATAAGATAATATAATTTTTTTATTCTTCTTATTAAAAATTAATTGGCCTTTTGTTCAAAGATGTTTATTTTTGTATTATTCTAAATCATCAATCTATTAATTAACATGGTATTCTTATTGACTTATTTAGATTTAATATTATACTATCAGACTTTTTACAATTCTAATTATTATATATTGTACCTTAACCTAATATATATATATATATTGAAAGCCCAAAGGCTAATATATTAAATAAAAGGTAAGGTACAGATAGATTTTGTGGAAGGTCCCAAACATGACACCCAACCCACACAAAAAAGGAGAAAATACAACAAAAAATATAAGAGATCTAAATAAAAAACCAAAAGGTGCCAAAAATAAGAGTATCAAGTAGCTAGAGAGCGGCCCGATTTTGCCTTGTCTTTGCCTCTAGTTCTAGGGAAGGAGCCAACTAATAAATTGGTCAGATGAGTGTCATTGTCAGTAGTAACCAATGTATCATCTAATAGATTCCCTAGCTCGAGTCGTCCTTCGTTCTTCCTCCTCGTGTAGACAAATCATTTCTCATCCGAAGATTGACTCACCTGATCAGCGGAATTGTTTGAAGTGTGCATGATATGTGTGTGTTGCTGAGCATTAGAAGCAACTATTTGTTGTACCAGCTGATCGTTTATCGGATCGAAGGACCACTCTCTTTTGGATCTGTACATGTAGTAAGGTGTTCATCATGTGGAACTGTGATGTTGGAAAGAGGATCATATTGGACCTTCTCAACAAGGATGATAGGTGACTGATCTTTAGTGATATTTGACTTTAGATGAAGATGCAAGCGATAGAAAATAGTAAAACTATGACCAAACATACTACAATGAGAGCAATAAGGAGGATGTGGTTCTATTTCAATATTTTGCCAATACCCGTTGTGAATAGTGTCAATCCATATCTCATCCGGAGCTGGTTGAGTGATATCTCTCTCAACTAAAACACAATCCACAGACTGTCTGGTGACAACAAGCGTAGGACTATTCACCTTGAGAGGCTTATCGTAAGCAGTTGCTAAAGAGTAGAGAATTTTCATGTTGAACAGATGTAATTTTAACCCCGCAAGCGTAGGATTATTCACCTTGAGAGGCTTATCGTAAGCAGTTGCTAAAGAGTAGAGAATTTCCATGTTGAACAGACGTAATTTTAACCCCGGAAACTTTATCCAAACTGGAATGATAGGGGACTCTGCTTTTGGATCAAAACCGACAGCCCACTTCATAATTTTCATAAAACGGTTGCCGATCTTAATAACTTTTCGAGTGAAATGCAAGTGTAATCAACATTGTGAGATAGCTGAATAAGTATATTTCGACCGTTTATTAGATCAGTGTTCCAACTGCCCAATAATTTCATAGCATCAATTTCTTTCCTAATGATCTCTAGTTTTGGGTGACCATAAAGGAATTTCCCCACTAGAGCAAAACACCAAGAGGACGCAAGAGTACCAGTTTCAACTTCGGTGAGAATAAGTGCAGACTTCCCATTTTTTTCCATGTTTTTTAATAAAAGAGTGATCACTTCCACCTTTAAGAGTCTCGTGGTACGACTGTAGAACGTTGCAGGACTTACCGATAGGAAAAGCAGGCTTTGAACCTGGAGGAGGGTTACGAGCAGGAATCAGCAAGTCGCTCGCAAGAGAATTTGCATAGAAACAGAGCGTCGAGACCATCTCTCTCACAAGATGGTGGTCACAGTCATAAAAGAAACGATCTGACGTGCTGCAAGGAAGCAAGGGATTGTTGGACAGCGTCGAACAGAGATGACGCAAGCTAAGGGTGCTGCGAGCGACAGAGGTTGCGAGGTAGAGGAGCTGTCGGGCGCACACACACACACAGACAGAGATATATATATATATATATATATATATATATGAATATAATACCAAGGAGCTATATATATATTAAATTATTACTAATTTAAAATTGAATTTAATATTTGATATCTTGTCGTACTTTATTCATTTTAAGTTATTATCATATTTAATATTTTTTTACAATTATTTTTTCAACTTTAATATCTGAAGATTGATTTTCAAATAAATTTAATCATAATAATTATTATTGTTTTTATTCACTTATACTTGTTAATTTATTCATTTACTTTATATTTTTGTTTAAATAACTACCTGTAAGCTTTCAATTCAGGTAATAAATCTACTTGATTTCAAATTCGCTCATAATTTAATATTAAACTTAATTTATACATATATCATGATAAATTCCCATTGTTGTTTTCTTTTGGTTTCATCTAATAATTACGATAAAATTTCTAATAGTATGACTCGCTTAATATCAATTTAACTTTTCAATTTGTTTTCTCAAAATTTATAATTTTTACATATCAATCATTCGGCGGTTCAATCTCATATATATATATATATAGTGTTTCATGAACTATTTGGGTTTCTGCCTATAGAAAGTATTGACTTCATATTTAAGTAAATCCCAATATGATGTCAGGTGTACTCTTGTTACAATTAATATAATTTACTATAAGAAAAAGCAATTTCCCATCACATTGAAGATGCTCGAAGGAAGGGGTTGGCATTTTTTAAGCGATTTACAATGTTTACTCTCTTTTTTGGGCACATTATGCATGGTAAGCATTAGTTGTTTAGGATTTGGCTAATGGGACTAGGTGCGTGCCAAAATTTGTTAGCGTGTGTACACGCAGACACACACAAAATAACTGAATAAATAAAATAACTTTATCTTTTGCTCACTTGAATTGGTTTTGTTTGATGGCTGCTCATGCTGCATAATTTTTTTTATTATTATTAGCACTTACTCTGATTCTGGCATGCAGCTGTATGATATATCTAATAGATCATGTATAATCCCATATTTTTAAGTTTTGCAATGTGACATTTCCTTCACCATACCTGTTTCTCTCTCCTCCTTTCTCTCGATCTCTCGTTTGTTTGTTCTTCCTTTCTCTTTTCTATCCCTCTTGCTTTGCTATCTGTTGTACTTCTGTGTTATACACTGATGTCAAAAAAAGGATTTCATTCTCAACTTGTTGCTATCAAATACCTTTAATTGCGTCAATGGAGGCTAAAATAAATTCTAATTTTGATTTTGTAGTTGGCACTTATGAGAAATATTAGACAGCTTATTTGAGCGTCATCTGGGCTTCAGTTAGTGAAATTTTGCTTTATACATTTAAGGCTTGAGATGACATGATTAAGTGAATTTTCTATGGATACTTACTCCGGAATTCTTGCAGGTAAGCCAGGACATGGGAATTGAAACACCCATACCAGTCAGTTTGAAGCTAAGGGACTTGAATAATGTATTTAGTAGGATTGTTACTGCTGCACAGCACCCACATCTTAGCATTCCTGAGACTGAAGTTGGAAGGAATCGAAAACAATATCGACGGCTCGTCAATCGATCTCTCATGTTTGTTTCAGGTATAATCACTTATCAATAGCATTTTACAGCCATCATTTTTTATATAAATGTGATCAAGTAAGGGAAAACGGAGGATGGAGAAATAAAGTAAAAAATATCTAGAATCACGAGGGAGGCTACATTTCAAAATGTTACTTTTTCCATATTTTAGGATTTTTTTTTTTTTTTGGTATTAGGAAAAGAGAGAATGAGAAATAAAAAATAAATTGTTGATTTGATTCAAACACCTTTAATCCATCTATTGTATAACCTAATATTATTTACATATTATGCCTTCCGATAGTCATATTTTATTTTGATTAATATAGTTTTTTTCTCATAAAATTTATGCTCTACTGCAATGTTTAAGCATATTTTAAAATTAATTTTGAATATTATGATGATCTCATGAAATGCAAAATTTTATATATGTATAATTATGCTGCTAATCATGCTTAAAATTTAAAATTTAATGAGAGTCACTCAAAATAATTGACTTGATCTCTAAATAGCTGTGCCCAGCTCAGAGATGTCTTACTCAATTTGCTTGTGTGTGTGAGAGGGAGAGAATTAAGAGGAAGTGGAGGGATGGCGAGAAAGCTTATAATTTGCTATTTTTCTCTTTGATATCACCCCTATTTAGAGGAATGTTCAAGAGGATATTAAGTTAATAGATTGTGAGACAGCTTAGTTTTAAGCCAGAGATTTCCCATAGTGTGTTGATTTCAAATTCTGAAAGTGAGAAAATATTTCATCTATTGATTTCCAATTTTGAGATCCTCTAATATGATATTTCCACTCTTTTGAAAATTTGAAATCTATAAATTAAAGATAGCATGAGTTGAGAACAGGGCAAAAAAGTGGTCAGTCGAAGAGTGGTGAAATTAGAAGTATTTTTTAAAATTAATTGCATTGAAATTTTAAAAGATCATTATTATTGTTATTGCGAATCATATTTTCTCTTTGTTGACATTTTTGACATAAATAACTAACATTTGTAGTTTATAATGTCATATATTTTATAAAGATATTTCAATTTAAATATTTAATAATTTGCGTTAAAGGAAAAGAGATACAAAGATATATAATAAAAATTTTTTAACACATAAAAATTAGCTTCCTATAGAATTTTTGCTTTATAAGAAAACAACATGAAAGTATATTTAGCATGCTTATTGATATATTTTATTAGCAGCATTGATGTTTTTCTTGTCATCATCTGGGGGCACATGTTCTAATTTTTTGGATGATTCCATCATGAGATAATTAGAGGATGTGAATATATCTTCAAAGTAAAAATGTGACAGACTTGTTTTTTTTATATATTTTATCTATCATTTACTCGATTGTTTTGTGGCGCATGCACACTCTTGTTGGTGACGCATGCACACTCTTGTTGGTTTTATCATTAACTTTTGGGGCTCGAGGTTTAAATATTAAAGTTATTGAAATCATACATGATCTGAGCTTGCTCACACATGGAACTAGTTTTTCTGATTAAATGTGTAAATAAAGTAGGTGCATCCAAAGATTCATCGTGTATGGGGAATTTTTTTCATAAAAAGTGGTGTTGAGTGGGGTGTGGTCTAGGAGTGGAGGGATTTGATTGATGAAATAGCAGACACTTAAGACCACATCTTTTCAAAATTGATTAGCACCAGTGTGAAACATGAATGTCGTGATAATATCAAGAAGGTAGTATTTTTGCATTCAACAACACCATTCTATTGAGAAGTATAAGGGTAAGAAGCTTGATGAATGAAAATATTGGCAAAATAGAAGCTGTGAAATTGTGATTGCGTGAATTTTAAAGCATTTTTGATACAATATTTTGATAAAGCGGGTAAATTGAACTTTATTATTAAGAAAGGAGTTGAAATGCATGGAGGACCACTAAATGTCATTTAATTTGACCCATATAACTTTTGGAAAATTACAAGTGAAGGTTGTTGAATATTGTAAACCCATATGAGTAACAATCGGGCTTAATCCCCAATTCTTTGGGCAAGTTAACCCAAAACGATGATAGCAACACCTAGTGGGAGTATGGAAAGAACTCGTGGTGGTGTTTACCTAGCTTGCATGCATTGCAATCAAATTTGATTACATATGGGGAGTTGGATACAATCTTGATATTTGTTCAGGGGAAGCTGACCCAACCCGATAATGCCAATGAAAATTAGTAATGGTAGAGGAAAATGTTGGAATATTAGTCGTTAGTAGACTCCATTATTTTAACATCACCATTTTTTTTTTCTTAGCTGAGATATTGAAAGATATAATTTATGTAGAGGGATAGAAGGTTTCATGATAATTATGTGATTCGGTGAAATAGTGAATAAATAATATATCCAGAGAAAGTTTTGGGATAAAACATTGGAGATAGAAAGAGAACTTGGTAAGGAGTTGCAATTTTTTTCCCTGAGACACGAGAAGGGGCTTATCTTCCGCAATCACAGAAGAAATGGAAGGTCATGTTGATAGAGAAGTTCACAGTTAAGTTTTATGGAAAGTGACGTCTGGAAAAAAAATTCAGAACATATACTTGAGGAGATAGCTACGTTTGATTCAAAGGAGAAAGTATTATGAGGCGGATGTGGAAATTTGAGATTCATATTTCTCTTAGAAAGCATGATAGAATTTGAAGAGGTGTTAGAAGTGGTTAAAGGACTAGCAGAAGTTGTCCCTTAGGCATGTTTGACAGTATGAGGGCGACTAAAATTGTTTCAACATTATTTTAAAGGATGATCGGCATACCGCAACAAGAATATAGTGGGAATGACCCGTTAACTAACTCGTAATTTTTGAATGGGAAGAGTGCATTGTTAATTTCAAAAGGTTAAATGCCAAAAAAATGAATAGACTTCTCTGACGGTAGGATAAATCTTCTTGTAAAGATTGTAAGGTAATTTAGGGATAAAGTTTATCCTAAGAACATAAAGTTTTGATGATGGGGTTTATCTTAGAAGTATTTTTAAAGTAATTTAAAATTAGCTTTTCTAAGAAAAGTGGTTGAAGTTTGCAAGCTGTGAAGTTAATTTTTAAAGATAGATTGTTTAAGGGTGCATATTAGAAATCTATAAGATGACTAGTTGCATTAGAAGTTTGTCATATATTTTTTGAATTAGTTTTTTAATACAATGTGTGTGTGTGTGTGTGTGTGCATGTATGATTTGAATTTTAAAGTATTTGAGATAAATTGAAACATATTAAAAGTATTTCTCTAAGGAATTCTGACTCTATTTCTTAGCTCTCACCCTATACACTAGATTCTTTTTTTTTAGGACTAAAAATTTGAGTAAAGTATCAGAATAATACTATTTAATTAAGGCCTTTTTAATGCTAGAGTCTATTAAAGTGTCAAATTAATTCCTACACTTTTTTAATATTGGCTGAAATAGTCCCTATGGAGTATTATTTTAGCCCCAATTAAAAGAAACCGAAAACTAAATTGACATTTTCTTAGATTGGATAAAAAATAACACCCCACACCGCACCGCACCCAACACCCCCCCCAACTGCAAAAAACATTTCTCATTAAAATTTAGATTTACTTACAATTAATAGAAGAAAATTACCTAAATTTATTTTATAATAAAAAAAATAATTTTTTAGTATTCTAGATGTATTTATTTTATATGTTATTTGAAATAAATATCTATTTTAAATTCTTGTAACCAAATAATCTTGAAGCAGTTGTTACTGACAAGAGATTTGTGATCTAAATATCTTGATTAACTTGTATTGGAAGTGAAAATAAATGTGTCTTAGTCAAAGTTTGAGGATATAAATGAAACATGGGATTATTCTTAAATAAGAGATTTAAGGAAAAAAATTTTAGTAAATAGCATAATATAAAAAAGGTTGAAGTTTTTTTTATTGTGGGTTGAATAAAGTGAACTTGAGTTGTCTATAAACAACTCACATGAAGTTTGAAATTGAAGTCTATAAACAACTCACATGAAGTTTGAACTTGAAGTCTAGAGGAGATAGCTCTTGGCAAAATGTTGAGGTTGAATAAAGTGAACTTGAGTTGTCTATAAACAACTCACATGAAGTTTGAACTTGAAGTCTATAAACAACTCACATGAAGTGTGAACTTGAAGTCTAGAGGAGATAGCTCTTGGCATTGAACTTGAAGTCTAGAGGAGATAGCTCTTGGCATATGGAGTTATTTGGAGCGTTTCAATTATTTTTCAACGGAATCTAAAAAATTAAGATCATGTTGAATGATTTGTGAAGAAGTATTTTCATTCTTATAGAACAAAGAAGATATTTACAATTGTTTATACCGCATAATGGATTGAAATTTACAGTTCATGTTATGAATTTTAGGGCGTAACGGAGCATATATGCTGTTAAAAATCGTGTTTGCAATGTATAATCAATTTGGATTTGTGTCAAAAAGATTCAATATGGGTAAGAACTTTTTGTATACCGCATAATGGATTGAAATTTACTGTTCATGTTATGAATTTTAGGGCGTAATGGAGCATATATGCTGTTAAAAATCTTGTTTGCAATGTATAATCAATTTGGATTTGTGTCAAAAAGATTCAATATGGGTAAGAACTTTTTGATAAGAAATCTAAAGTATATTGTAGAAAATGATATCATACGATTTGGCTTAATCTCTATAAGTTGTTTGATTTTCTATCACGATAAATTTTTTGGTTTGCATTGAAAAATTATTATTATCTAGTGGACGTTAAAGTTAATAATGATATATATATAATAAAATTTTGACCAACATTAGAATAGTTACATAATGATTAAAGAGTTTTAATTTGTCATGAGATCATTAACTTAATATTTTTTTTATTCATGATGAATATAAGTTTTAAAAATATTGAAAACTAACGCTGTTTTAAACATTAAAATTGTGGCAGCAGCCATCAATCATCCATTAGCCAAAAACCCAAGCAAGCAACTGGGGATTTTGTTGCAAGGCGCCAATGAATACTATTTTAATGATTCATATTCTGTTAAATACAATAAAACATATAATTCTCAATGGTTTTTTGCATTCATATATTGATCTTTGTTTCTCTTCCCTCTTACAATGCAGTTGGTGCTGCCGCTGCAGTCGTAGGACTTGCTGCCTACAGGATTTATGCTTCAAGGAAAAATTCTTCAAACTAAATGAGATTATGCACCGTTATGCCTTTCATGCCGGTTGCGATAATTCAGTTTTCTTTCTTTATTTCTTTATTTCTTTCGGTTCTCTCTTTTGTACAGAGACACCCATCCATTGATTTTCAGTTGAAACCTACATGTAGTATCATAGTTTTCTTTGCCTTGTGCTGTTTCGGATTCTAATGTGATCTTTCTTGGAGGTCTAGGTTCAGTTAATTTGTTAAATTTGTGTTACCTAGCCACAGCAGCACAAAGTTAGTCAGATTAGTTTCTTCTGATGTGGAAATCAAATCCAAAATTCCAATTCAAAGAAGTTTCAGATCTTCCAGATTTTGGATTGAAGTGCAGTTTGCTGAGAGAACGAGGGAGGAAGAGAGATGAGCAGAAAAGAGTACTTTTAGAAGGCCTCTCCTCATTTAAAAATTTGTATTATTGTAAACACTTCTAACTTTATTTTATCTACTTTGTTTGCCCTTGAAATCAGCCATTGTGCAGTGTTACTATGCTAATGGCTTTGATCATAACATTGTCGAAACTAGCTTTGTTTGATGTCTTGTATTGTAAATTGCTGTTAAATGCTAGCAGCTCTTGAAATGAGAAGTTAGTAACGCGTTACAAATGGGCTTCAAAATTTATAGAATGTTAACGATTTATACAAGCTCTGTTTGACTTTAGTTTGAGAACTTCAACTTTTTTTAGCATCTTTTGAGAGGATGAAAGTTTTCATTAACCATCTGAACATCTCACAATAGAGAGGTGGTGCTTTGCCTGTTTCTGTGTTCCTGTTATATTTTTTATGGTGGAAGATAAAAGAAATGAATAAAATAGAAATTTATCCGAGTTAAAAGTATATATAATAATTACAGTCACAATTAAATTGTTCTTTTAGCAAAAATAATTACATTTTTTTTAATTATATATCATCATTAGGATTGCAAGCTGTTGTCAATGATGATTGAAGATATTTCTTCACTGTATATCTACAAATTGGAAAACTTCCTTGGGAGATTGAAAGGTTGGTGAGTTACACTCGATTGTGGAATGTTTGACTATCATGACTCTAAAGCTATACAAGTCATGCAATAAAACATTGCCAATGCTTAATTTATGATACCATTTTACATCATCCACTGAATATATTGTATCTAATGATAGTTTCATGTTGACTGAGAGTTGGGGCATGTATGTAGTTGGTCCTTTTAACCCCCATCACAAGAGATGGAACTAATTCATTTTAACTACCAGAGACTAGTTTTTTAATTGGATTGAAGTAGTTCCATTGAAAGAACTAAAAATAGATTGTGTTGTAGTTCCTTACGTACCATGTCATGCATAGATTTATTGTGCTTGGTCAAATTACAGCCTATGATGACACTGCCTTGCCTTTCGATGTATTGAAATCAGTCGATATATGCTATGAATTTATATTCATTAGATGTATGCTTTTTCAGGACCAATAGCCTGATAAAAGTCTTTAATAATAATTTACTACGATTAATAAGAAAATCTTGGAAATAAATAAGATTAGCACAAAAAATTGCCAAAGGCCATACAAACTATGGTACCACATTATTCACACCATATTCTTTTGCTTTTGGGTTTTAGTCTTGTCTTTGCTTTAGAGATGTAGTTATTTCTGCATTATTTGTTGCCTAAGGCTCTGTTTGACGTGGCTTTGCGGCGACATACTGTTGTTTTGGCCTTTTTGGTAAATTGTGTTGACAGTTTTTATTAAACCTGTCGTTGAAACCAGCGTTTTCTCACTGCCCCTGGCTTGGTGCGGTGAGAGCTTTCTAACTGTGGTCTAATTTTTTCAAAAAAATGTTTGTAATAGTCATCATAATTTTTTGCAATATTAGATTATTCTTCAGCGGCTTCTTAATAAACTGTAGCTATGACAAACAGAGCTTAAGTTACAAGTTAACCTAGGATGAAAACATTTAATTGAGAATAAAAGAGTGATAGCCTTAATGAAGAAAGGATTTAAACTTTACAACATTCTACTCTATTATGGGGTTGGCTTCGCTCATAGAAAGTTGTTTCAGACTACATCATTAAGGAATTAGATCTTGTCTAGGTTATGTCAAAGCCTATTATAAAATTTGAGATCACTTGAAAGGGCCCTTTTACATTTGAGCAATAATGTCATGATAGTTCTTACCATCTAGTTGGCTCTAAAGGTGAAAAATCTTCTACCACCAATTAATTAATGATATCTTAAAAAAATATTATTCTCAAGCCAATTTTAAGATTTAATAGTCAAATTCATATTTACATTATTTGTAATTTTATAAAATTCAAGCAATAACAAAATAGAACATATATGATTTTCTTTAGTTTCTTGGTGGCTATTTCCCTAAGAATTTTTAGTTCAATGAATCAATCATCACTATTAATAAATTCCTTCTTTGTCAATAAGTTTTGAAATTTCTAGGCACCCTAGCAAATTTGATGGTCGAATTGACTGTCTTCGGCTCCTTAGAAAATATAACTTTTGGATTCAAGGATTACCCCTTTTGAATGCTTATTATTTTTGCGTTCTAGTAAATTCATTTGTCTAAATAATTTTGTTAGGTTCCTTTGTGCAAGGAATACACTTAGATACAATGAATTATTATTTATATTGTGGTTTAATCATCTTAAGCATATGATGTGGCCTTTAAAATTATTTATCTTTGAAGTGTTTATTAAATCCTTTGTTCAGTTTTCTTAAATTGGTTTGAGCATGGTCTTTGTTAGCAAAAGACATAATATTTACATCTCTTAAATTAAAATTGATTGATTTGTTTAGCTCCAAAATAAGCTTATTTTGGTTTATTAAAGCTTAAATTCTCTTGTTAAACACATAAATCATTCATAATCTTAAATATGCATATTGAAAGGATGGTAAACTTGGGATTTAGGAAGGGGTAATTAAATGGCTACATAGCCTTCTTGATATTAAGTTTATGGGAAAACCTAATCTTTTATTTCTATTTCATACACAGCTGAAGAAGTCAAGAATAATTAAAATTGATTTTAAAAGTTATAAGAAAATTCTTGATTAAATGACCTTCTTAACCAATGAAATTTTGGTTATTTATATTTAGTCATATAACTTTCAAGAAAAATCTTGAGTTCTTTATTATTTTTTTTTTATTGAATGGCTTTCCTACTTAATCTCAATGAAGGGGTAAAAATTTTCAAGGCACAACTAAGAAAATTTAGGCTAACTAAAATTAGCTTTGATCATTTTAGGATTAATTGAAATAATTTTACAAGGTTATGGTTGTATGTGTCTTTATTGAGCCCAACCTCAATGAAAAGACATAACATTTCATTTCAAGTACAGTTGAAGCCTGAATTAACTAAAATTAGCCTTTACAATTTTAAACAAAGAGATTAAAAATTAGAAAAGAATATATTTTATCAAGGCCTTAAGAAAATTTTCATGAATAGGCATTTTGAGCAAAAGCTCGACGCTATAATGCCTTGTAACCTAATAAACAGATCTTAGTTAGCCCTCACTGAGAAAAAGTTTATAAAAATTCAAATGTTGATCAAAGCTAATGTGCGTGCCAAAATTTAAGAAGCATTACCAAGCCTTTTTTTTATAATTTGTCGTAAGCCTTAGGACATTAAATACTTGATCTTAGCATAAAATGGTTGTCTAATATTAACTCCGTGTTAGGTTGGATTTTATACGCATCTGATAAGTTTTTCTACCTCTTTGACTAATAAATCATAATCTAGAATACATCAAACATAGAAATCTCTAGGTTAACCTATTCTATTAACTCGGTCAATAGAAAAATCAAAAATAAAAAATAAAATAGCGCTTGTGCTTAGTGAATAGAGGAGAATTTAATGAACTGAAAATAAAAAAAAATGTATGATTTTTTAATTAATTAAATTCTCTAAACCTTATTTAAATCATAAATAATTAAATATTAGTCACTTGAAATAAAATTTTTAGGATTTATTTTTCATGAGCCCATGAATGTTTTCATATTTTTTCAAAGTCAAAATACACCTCTAGCCCTAAAAGCCCTAATTTTAAGTCAAAAAATACCATTAGCCCTAAAAGCCCTAATTTTCTATGATAATTATCTCGGTTTTATTAAAATAATTATAAAAAAATATATGTAAACCAGAAAAAATATGAGATAAAGTTTTGAGGGTTAATCAGAGTCAGAGGCACTTAAGAAAAATAAAAAATGGAATTTTAAATTTAAAAATATATTTCCTAAGTATTTTTCTACTAATAATAATTTTAAAAAACTATAAAAAATATAAATATAATCCAAAATGGCACAGGATTTACTCTCATTAACCTTAAGATGTCCCCATATAAGTTTTAAAGACAGAAAATGTATTTTAAATACCTACATGTATTTTCTTATGATTTTACAAATTATTAACTTAGTTAATTACAAAAATCAAAATAAAAATCAGAAAAATATAAACAAAATTTAATGAGTTCATTAAGGTAAGAGAGATTAAAAAAAGATGAAAGTGATTTTTAAATTAAAAAAATGTATTGTCTACTTATTTTATTACTAAAATCAATTAAAAAATTATAAAAATTGAAATACAGTCCAAAAAATTATTAAAATTATCCTAATTGGTCCTCTGACCTATAGCAAAAATATAAAATTATCTTAAAGGCAAAGGACATATTTTGGGTAATTAAATCAATTACTATTGAAAATTCATAATTATGGGTTTAAATAATTGCAATAAATAAATAAATATAAAAAAAATATAATTAATCTTTGTTACCTTAATTAGTCCATGAGTAAGAGCTCGAAGAAGTTTCACTGTGATTTAATTAAAAATGTAAGAGTTGTGGGGTTTAAACCCTAAAGGGCATAATGGTAATTTTAGGGTTTTACACTCTAACCCTAATTTTAGGTTTGATCAAAGGGAAATAAGATAAAATGTGTGATAATTGGCTCAATGAAGTGATTGAAATACAAACGGTAATTAGGGTAGTAGCACATTCATGACATTTTCTAAAAAAGTGTAAAATGATAAATATTTAAATTGTTATGTATAGGAAGAAATGAAGATGTGGATGAGCCTAGAATATGGGGAATTAGTTAGAAGATTAACAATTCACTATTTGAAACCCCCAATCTATCATTAGATAAAGTTCAATGATTTTAAGATCAAATGCATATTTTTATAAAAATCTTTCAAAATTACAAGTTTACCCCTAAGTCTTAAGAGCTTGATAGTAAATCAGGTTTAACTTGATGTCATTTGAGGAGTACTTGAAAGAGGAAACATAAACCATAATGAAATAATTTAAATCACTACAAGCTCAAATCCAATTGAGAGGTGTGAGTGTAAAAATCTCTAATGACTGTAACTACACCCCAAGGGTGTTCACCTATACAACTCTTAATATAACAAAAAATTGACCATTTACCTCACTCATGGGCTAATTAGGACATCAACAAGCTTACACGGAGCACAGTATAAAGTTTAACAATATAACTTTTAATTCAACATAGGTTGATCAACTCAACAATATAGCAAGGCCAAAGGAACTTGAAAAGGTCTTGAAGAATCCAAAGTTGTTTAGAATCACTCCCCGAATGCCTTTGCAAGAGTTTAGATATTTCATAGGACATTTAGATCTACTATGTTTTTTTGTGAAAAATCATCCTAAAACATTAAGACCCGCCAGAATATAATTTGGGCACCTTTAAATTAGAGTATGTTGAAAAGAGATATCCTGCTACAACTTTACCTACAGTAATACCTATTGTTCAGGGGTATGAGTCTTGGGCATTGTATCTCTTAAACCTGATGAATTTGTGAGGGTGTGTGTTTGGCGTTAATATTCTCTAATATTTTGTGAAAGGTTGCCCCTACTCTCATGGGCTATTGGTGGTTCTAGCTCAACAGTGTGACTGACTCGTAAAATGTCTGATTTACAAAAATGTGTCAACATATAATATATCATCTTTTCTGATAAAAAACTTATATTTTGTCTACTAAATGGAAATCTTAATTTACTTAGATATACGGCTAATTAAGAATTTATTAGTGTTACTTTTGACAAGTTTATGTGTCAGTCACATAAACCGGGCTGAGGATAACCATCCATTGATTGCCTTGTTGGTAGCCTTTTACCTTATGTTGGGTCTCATATACATGATGTTGATGGTTTTCTACGGAAGTCCATCGAGAATTGTTAGGTCTTCGGTTTTATTATGAGCCCAACCCTAACTTGGATACTTATACCTGACTTCGATCTCTCATATATGTGCCATGTCATTTGTGAATGTTCAATTTTCTGTAATACTTGCATGTTTTACCTATGTTTTACCTGTAATTTTAAACTCTTTAGATGTGGTGTCAGAGGAGGCATGTATGTACTACCATCTTTTTTTACTGCACTTTACTGTATATATTTGTTTGTTTACACATGCAACATTAACATTCTTCTATTTACTATACCTGTAAAAGACCCTTATGGAAGAGGACAATAGGAGGAACCCTACAACAAAACTCAGTGACCCAACAAAAACCTAAAACACTTTTTAAAGCCCAAAAACATCTTAAGTAAGGAGCATGGAGCTAGTCATTTGGGAAGCAAGGAAAGGATACAAGTAGACGAAGGATAACTTCTAACGTATATTGTGCAAATTTATGCCATAATTTAAATAAATGATAGGGGTAAATATTAAATAGTTGTACTTACAAGATGTAAGCTAAAACAACAGGATAGCTTTGGGATGTCATTGAGGTCCTCCTCAAGATTTGTGACGTCTCCTACTTCTCCTCTGATCTCCAAAATAATTGTTCCTATTTGGTCTACTCCCACTTAACTTTCCCACAAACAATCATGGAAACTCAACTTTGAATTCTTAAGGACGAAACCCCTGATATTAATCGAGAGTTTTTTTAGGTGACTTTTGTTGCCTAAGATGTAATTAACTATAGGGTCTTACTCTTATAGGGAATTAGGAACCCAAGTAATATAAATCTTATCCAATTTTTATATTAGATAGGAGAATTATCGGTTTCAAATTTCTCAGACTAAATAGATGCCATGAATTTCTTAGTTTATATAATCAATTTTACTGTCAAATGATACACTTATCTCTCAAAATGACGTATTACTTGCAGTATTGCACTATGTTACTTAAACTACTTTATAAATGAGATATGTTCAGTGTCACCTTTCAAAAATAAAAATTATATATAAATATTAAATTAAATTTATTTATTTTAAAAATGAAAAAGGCGATCAATAGTAGGATGTGATACCACGTTAAATAAGGTGTAAATCTTTCCTTCCTAACATAACAGACATATTGAATCAAATTTAAGAACGGAGGTATAACCACCTTAAATTAAGCAAGGTTTCGGACCCCTCAACTAGTGTCAGGTTGGTTGTGAGGACCCCTTAAATAGGAGACAAGCTTTCTCCCTTAATCTAGTTAATTTGTTTACTCTTAGGTTGGATGTGAATCATAGTGTTTTCTCACCTAAGGTAATGATTCAAATCAAATGTGAGGTTTGGAGGTTCTCCGCCGATCTAGTTAATTTGTTTACTTCTTAGGTTGGAAATGAATCTCATTGTTTTCCCATTTAAGGGAATGATTCAAATCAAATGAGAGGTTGGGAGGTAAACCACCTTAAATAGATTTAAGGCATCCTTTTCTTAGCTAGTTCCTAAGATTTAAGGTAGGCCACCCTTTAATGGAGCAAGACGTCATTTCTTGGACTAGCCCAAATCAAATGAGAGATCGTAAGTAAGCCACCTTAAATCGGAGTAAGACATACTTTCCTCAGCTACTTTCAAAGATTGGAAGTGAGCCCCCGTAAATGGAGTTAGACGTCTCTCGTTGAACTGGCCCAAATCAAATTCAAGTACAAGAATGTAACCTTCTAAATGAAGGGTTTCCAATTCCTTGATTGGCACTCGAATTGGAGGTAAGTCCCTTGGCATTTCTCCTCGACCAGTATAACAGATGACTCATATCACACAAGACAATCTAACCTTTTCAATTGGTCACACTATCAAATCACCGGTCAGTTGTAGTTTGTGTCAAACCATCTTAAGCTTAAATAGCTACCTTACTAAACTATGAGTGTTTCACTTAACGGGAATCACGGTTAAATCTTGGTCAGTTTATTACAAGGGAGCTTAACATGTAACTTGGATCGCATGAAATGATCGAGCCTTCTTCAATCTAATTACCTTTTCTCCCTTTTAGGTAGGAAATTAAGCATCCTTAAATCGGAGCAAGTCATTTATACCTAATGTGATGAGCATGTTAGGTCAAACTTGAGGTTTGGAAGTAAGCCCTTTAAAGGAAGTAAGGTATCCTTTCCTCGACTAGCTCTTAAGATTAAAAATGAGCTTCTCAAATGGATTAAGGCCTCCTTTCTTATGCTAGTTCAAAACAAATGTGAGGTTTGAAAGTAAGCCCCTTAAATGCCTAAATGGAGTAAGACATCATTCCCTCAAATCACAAACAAATTTTGAGGATTGGAAACATGCCACTTTAAATAGGAATAAGACACCCTTTCTTCAAAATAATACCTAGGGTTGGGAGTAATCCACCTTTAATTGGAATAAGTAACCATTCCCTTAAAATAATTCCTAGGATTGGGAGTAAGCTGCTTTAAATAGGAATAAAATAACCTTTCCTCAAAATGGTCCCAAAAGATTGGGAGTAAGCCACCTTAAATAGGAATAAGACACCCTTTTCTTAAAATAAATTTTAGGATTGGAACTAAGATGTCTTCAATAGGAATAAAACACACTTTCCTGAAAATGACCCCTAAAGATTGGGAGTAAGCCATCTTAAATAGAAGTATGACACCCTTTCTTAAAACTAATTTAAATACTCCTCAGTGATTTCGTGGCCAGTAAATCTGGCCCAATTGAGTTTTTATCTTTATTTGGGAAACTGTTTTAGTTACTGAGGAAGGTTTAGGGATGCATCCAAAAAGTGCATTGTGAGTTAGCAGTGCAGCACGCTTGTTGGAGGTCCTTTGTTAGCATTTATTTTCAATTTCATAAGCACTAGACATTTTTTTAGTGATAAGGGATCACACCACATTCTTACGTAATATC
Source organism: Phalaenopsis equestris (assembly GCF_001263595.1). Classification (NCBI taxonomy): domain Eukaryota; kingdom Viridiplantae; phylum Streptophyta; class Magnoliopsida; order Asparagales; family Orchidaceae; genus Phalaenopsis; species Phalaenopsis equestris. Next base: position 79,602,847 of record NW_018164444.1, read on the forward strand.
TCGTCGCCCAAGGAGTCCATATAGACTTCAGTGAGCACTTCTAACACCGAACTAAGGAGTTTGTCCCATTCCGACCTTGCTCAAAAATTGCTACCATTGGTCGACATTGGTCTCCCAAGGGTGAGCCCGACAACTATTCTGATGTTTAGAAGTCACATTTTAGTTATTAAGGACTTCTCGTTGCTCGAACAAGCAATAAAATCACCTTGACAGGAGTTTTAAAGGTCAAAATGACCTAAGGGTCTGACTGACCATGCTTAAAATTTGTGTGGCCACGCCTCGCCCTTAGAGTGGCCACGCCCAGAATCTGGTGTGATTACACTTAAACACTAAAGGGGTCGTGACACTCTACGTGGGGGTGTAACCAGGCTCAATGTCGGTGTGACCACGTCAGCCAGATTGAGAGGTTGGCATAATTACACCAGCTCTCGGACGTGGCCATTGTAAAACCCTACTCGTGATGTCTTTTAACTAGTGTGACCACACTAGTTTACCTGGATCGTGCTATTTTTTGCAGAGGTCCCCAAAATCCACCATTAATACTAGATAACCCCCTGTTGAACTTGTTTTTAATCCTTAAATGTTATGGTAGATGATCATGGTCATACTCCTTTTACGAATGGGAGAAGATCATTGATAGGGGGATATAACTTCTTTCTTAGGTAGAACAATCGAGGCATCACAGGCCATTCAAAGAGAAGAGCAGGAGTGATTATTGAATAGCTTGGAGAGTTCTTCTTCCATATGATTTCCTTTCTTCCTCAGGATCATTCCCTTCTTCGTTTCTCATCAAATCTCTTAAGGGAAAGATAAGTGGAGCTTCAGTGAATTTTCTTGGAGAAAAAAACATTGTCCCCTTTAGAAAAGGAGAACTTCATCCTGCTTGGAAAAGAAAATTTTCAAATTTTCTTTGGAGGATGAGAGCTTCATCCCAACAAGGTGGGGGGAAGGAATAAGTAAAGAGAATGTTTCATCAAACGTCACAAAGTTGAAATCCTTAAAACTCTTTCATTTTTCATTCTTAGAGTCCATTTGGTCTAGATGATAGAGATTAAAGGACCTATTCATTGTTTTAGAGGAAAAGCCCCTTGGGTTAGGAGCGTTTCATTGGAAATTCTTATGAATTTTGAGGTCTTCTCTAAGCCATAGCATAAAAACTTAATTAGTTGGAAACCTAGCAATCTTGTGGTTTTTCAGCAGCTTCTACACTTGATGAATGGGTTAAAGCCACATCAATCAAGAGAACAAAAAAATCCTTTGGTTCTCATTCCCAAGGTTACAAAGGCCATATCCAAGAAGGAAAATCTTCCTTTTCATGAAGGTTTTCCCTTTATGGAAAATTTCTCTGTTTTTGCCAGATAAATAGAGGTAGGCCCTCTGTTACATTGCATAATGGATCTTATGTGAGAATGCTAGGACTAATCTAATTTTCTTTTAAATGCATCCAGTTTCATTTCTTTTGCATGTCTTGCATAACACTTTGCACATGTACCCACTTCAGTTTGATCGGTTGCCAGGCCCGATTGATCAATCAATTCCGTTCGATCGACCACCAAGGTATCACACTTCAATTCGTCTGTTTGATCGGCCACCAAGATCCAATCAACCACTCACTTCAGTTCGATCAGTTGCTTTATCTCAATTGACCAATGAATTAAGTTCGGTCGACCGATGAATTAGGTTCGATCGACCCACCACTTATGTACGATTGGTCCCCTAGCTCGATTAACCAATGGATTAGGTTCAATCAATCACTAAGATCCGATGAACCACCCACTTTGGTTTGATCAATGGCCTCGGCCTGATCGAACGATTAATTTAGTTTAATCGGTCACCAAGGTTTGATCAACCACCCACTTTAGTTTAATTAGCCACCTTGACCTGATCAACCGTTCAATTAGGTTTGATCGGTCGTCAAGGTCCAATCAACCACCCACTTTGATTTGATTGGCCACCAAAGCTTGATTAACCAATCACTTTGGTTTGGTCGGCCACTCTGGCCTGGCCAACCCCCATTTGGCCATAACACCCGATCAATCGTCCTGGGTAACCTAAAGGGTCAATTGGTCAACTCACTTGCACGTCGCATCTCTTGCATGTGTTGTTGCATCATTGGCATGACATTACTAATTGCTTGAATTCACGCTTGTATGTGGATAGAAACACAAATTTCTAAATGACACACAATATGTTAAATACTATTGGATGAAAAAGAAATCAAAATCTTCTTTGGTATATGCTTGTATGTGGTGTCTCCTCGAGCACCAACACTTTGCGGCATGACCACACACATATGTCACTATTTTTGTGTGGCTCAATAGTTGCATATCTTCAATGAGTGGTGACTAGCATTGTTAGTCCGCCAGTGTGCATATCTTCTAAATGGAGAGCATTTCACTTCATCTCTTATGGCATCACACTTAAATGACATAAGCATTTCACGTTGTGCACTAAATTCGAGTTACATTGTAAAGCCCCCGAACCCATTAAGGGTACAATGTGTGCCCACTTGATCGTGTTATGTAGCATGATAGCATGAATATGAAATTTTGTGTCTTTATTCAAAATTATACTTGTTAGATGAATGACACTGTGTTGATACAGTGTTTTAAGGAGCATCGCTTGTCAGGTAAATCTCGGTGAGCAATGCCAGTTATTGCATCAAGATCAACACAAGTATGAATTTACTAAAGTTATTAGGGCTCTAATATATGTCACTTCGCATGTTCAGGTTCACATTTCATAGTTCGTTATATTTTAAAAATTATGCAATTAGCAAAATAGGTCTTATGTGGGGCCAACACTTTTAAAAATCCTATTGGGGGACAAATATTAGATTCTTTGGATCTTTAGGATGAGACCGGTTTTGGTAGCCTCGTCAAAGTCAAACAAAAACCTTTACCTTGCACCGCACATGCACTTAGATGTTGTGATTAAGATACTTGTCATAAAATGATGTGTTAGGCCAGGACTATGATATTGGGTAGTTTTTTTTTATGCCTTAACAATTGTTCTCTGTTATTTTGTGCCCTAGCCTGACATCCTTCAATTGCTTATTTGTGTGCTTACTAGAGTTTGAAACTTGCACACTAGCATATATAGGGGTGGTCTTGTTACAAGAAACTACGCCTAAAATGAAGAAAAGGGAGGAGCAAGTAATGATTTAAATACTAACACTTTCTGTAGATATTGCTAATGCTCTCCTCTTGCTAGACATGACTCATAATGCATTATATGAATATAACACGTGCTAACCTCTTTTGTATGTTGAGTCTTATTTTATAATTTCAAAAATATATTTTTAGAGTCTTTAGGGAGTATGCATAAGAAAAAGATACAGGCACGAGTTTTGAGGAGCTCGATGCACCGAACCATGTGACAGAGACCTGGAGCCGTCACTCGTGTCTCATATCTTACTGAAATATATTACCAACCCAACGACATTTGAGACTTTTATATATTTATTTGGTTTGTTTTAAATTGTGTTGTGTGCTTGATATTTCATCTTTTTTGGTTTGTGGTTTGTCTGGGCTCATAAAAAATGTAATTTATGCTCATTAAGAACCTTTTTTTTAAACGATCTTAATAATGCAAATTTCACGATTAATAATAAATTTTGGATTAAAATATCCCAACTTTAAAATGAGTAATTTACTTTCTGTTTTACTTTCCTACATGACCTTCGATGCAGTTTTAAAAATAAATTTGCATGAATATATCCCAAGTAATCCCTAGTAAGGCCCCACAATTAAACTTAAATGCAAATAATTGCATCATGTTGTATGTCCTGAGGAGGAGCCCCGATGCTCCTTCAATCAACAAAACCAAGCATAAAATTTTTACATTAGAGGTTGTTTAGCACGATTAGGGTGTTAGAGGCTCCCACGACCCAAACGGGGGCGTAAGTCCTTTTGTGGGAGTGTTCTGGCTTTGTAGCTGCGACCTCTCTTTTCTCTTCCATTATAGTGACTTCTTTATTATTTAATTGATAAGTATAAGTCCTACCTTTACCTATTCTACCTCTTAGAAAGTCATATGAAATTGGAGGTTTCTTTCCTCTAACCTTAAGGCAACTAGGATTTCCTTGGACGATACAATTTATGGATTGCTAAGAAGAGGTCCTTGGTCTGGTTGGGTTGACTACCTTCACGGCTAGGTAGACTTACGGTCTCCATAGCTTGGGATGACAAATTTATGGTATCCTGACCTGGCTACCTCTACCTGCTTAAGGATCCCTCCCCTTCCTGTTGACACCTCTTTTGAGCACTATCATCCTTTTATAGCAATCGTTGATGTCATCTCATAGGCCCTGCATATCTAGATATCGCTTCCCATAGTGGATACGATGATTCACCCTTTGCCCAATGAACCGATATAGACATTGAAAGCATCGAGATTCCTCCATTTAACATGATAAAAAAATTTTAGTTTCCTAAACAATCATGTATAATAAATATTATAATCGAGACCATTTTTATCGAGAGTATTCTTGGGCATCCCACAATAGATAATTAACCAAAGGAATACATTCCTTTGGGAGCCGCTCTTGACCCAGAGCAAGCACAATAACTTGATTCTCTGGTTATGGGTTGCTTTCATTAGATTTTTCTTCGCGGAATTGTTCCAAAGGTATTTTTTATCTTATCTTCTTTTGGGTGTATGCTTTTGGACTATCATGTGAATGTTACCTTATGAAAGTTCTTCACATTTTTTTAATTGCTATATGTTTTTGTTGGATTTTTATCTTTCCATATCCTGTCTTCCTTTAATTATCTTCATTATTCAAATGAAAGATTTATTTGGATAGAGAATTATACGATGATGATATGAAAAGTTAGCAACTCCAAAAGGTACACAAAGAATGAAAACAAACACCACCATCCACCTCATTTTATACATCAAGTAATCAAATTTAACTCAACTTTGTACCTCCTACCATTAAAAAAGAGAGTAAAAATCTTTTTTGCTAATGCTCCAATATAAATTGTATAACAGGTTATCCATTATCACACTCATCGATTAAAACTTATCAATTTTGATAATAAGAATGTTCACTTAAAAATTAAAAGGTATATGTTGATTTTAAACTCATAAATTCATATACTAAAATATAATTGGTAGCAATTGAATTTATTGATAAGAAACTTTGATATTTTGTAATAAAATTATTATTGTGATTAGTGGATGGGTAGAGTTCATTGAGAAAAAAATGATGAAGCAGAAAGAAATAGTGCAGTTTATTTTGGTTAAGCATAACATTTGAGGCTAAAAAATAACACGCTGATGGAAATGGGTGTTAGTGAAGATTTTTTAGGGATGAGGAAAATTGATGTCAGAGAAGGCTTTTGATATAAGGTAGTTCGTAATCGATATGGAAAAGATATTCATAGAAGGAATAGAACTATTAAATACTCAATGTTTTAGGTGCTCATGATAGATAATAGTGGGGATAATGCATGTACCTAATACATTAGTTGTGGCAAATAGAATGTGTAACCATTTATTTTTGAATAAACTAAGTAAACAATTCCTTTGCGACATGCTAAATTAGTTGTGTTTGGGTGAGAGAGAGGCACATGAGAAAGTTAGATTGATAGATCAATAAATAAATAAATATAAACACACACACACACACACAAAGCTAATCAAAATGAGCAATGGAAGACAAGATAATGAGCTTATTTAGTTGTGAGAAAAAATAAAAGGAGTCACAATTATCTATTTCTTAAAAAAAATTGAATACTAATGAGAATTTTAATAATTAAATTCCACTCTTGACTTATGATCCTGAATTTTATTATAGAGATTTATTTGTGTTGATGTTATAAGTATGAAATAAATTTTGTATGTCAAAAATTAAATAAATGTAATAAAAATTGAGCTGAGGGGAACTACTGGGTACTCTCTAGGTTTTTATTAAATAATTAGTAGCCTTGTGCCTCTATGAATAACATCTTTTTAGAGAGATTGGATGGAATGAAAATAGTGAGTTTTATCTCTTTCTACTTTGTGCACCATTTTCTTTATCCCCCACCTAATTTTTGAAGTTTATAACATACTTAAGACCACCATTTATTTGAAATTGCATGCACCTTTTTTCAAAATTTCACGCATTCTTGAATTGTCATTTATCATGATCCCACCATTGGAGTCATAAAAAATGATATCGTTGTTGCACTTGTCCCTTTTATAGCCACCATCAAACTATTCCACCAAATTGGTACCATTGATCATCTCAGATTAGCCGTGAGCCAACATTGCATAAGACATTCATCCATATATCTCAATTGCCTCCTCATTATATATATGTATATATTTTAAATTAGGATATGCATTCCACTATAGAATTGCATTTCTAATCAAAACATCATACCTCTCAATTCATTTGTCACATCTCAAGCCTTTTGTTATCATGTTCTAGATCTTGACAATGCACCTTAGGTTTAATGAGCATCATTTAATTTTACTGCTTAAGGCCATCCCTAATACTTCTCAAGATACATTGATTTAAGCCTAGTGCTTATGCCTACCCTAACATCATTATAGCTTTATATTTATGTGAAGGAACATTTCACCAATGAAATCACATAAGATTTTGAGCCCCATCATTTATTTGTAATTCAAATTCATAATGTCTTGGTTGTGTTTTTTATGTTGGTAGAGCTTCTCTCACATTTGTTAGTTACAATTTCTCCTCTAGTTCGCGATTAGTTGATTTCATCATCATTCTATCTTTCCCTTGATCCCATCACTATTTAGTATATCCAAACATTCAAAATATCATTTTAAATCCTATACAAACTAAATCCCATTCCTCACCTATTTTTTTTAGATCCAAATTTATTATGTCGTGCAAATTCAACAAATCTTTAAGTTTCATAAATTCCTCTCTTATTCACATGTCACTGCTCTTCTTGGTGCTTTCTTTAGTGAGCTTACACAATGACTTCTTGGTTGGGGGTTTCCGAAAGTCGGATTGAAGATGCAAGCATTTTATCTTATAAAATAGATTAAGTAAAAAAACAATAATATATCATTTAAAATTTAAATTAAGTTAGTAATTAATATTAATTTACAAAGTTAGAATTTAAATAAATTAATATAATTCATGATTTAATTGGATTAAATAACATTATTATATTTAAACATTTTATAAACTATTAATTAATGATTAATTAGAATATTCATCCAATTAATTATAATTAATTTAATTATTACTTGGGATATTTAATTAAATGAAATGTGATTTCTTTTGCCTAATTAAAATTGATATAAGCAAAGTCAATTTAATAAGATGTCCCACAATCATGTAAATTTTTAAATACTTAAATAAAAAGCAAAATTAGATTTATTAAAATTTTGGAAGATTTGCATACATATCACTTAATTCTAATGTATTTACATAGCTAGCACCTACACTTTAAATTTGTAGCTATATGCCACCTTATCTAAATATGAAAAGCTTTATTTCAATTCTTAAAGTCAATAGGGTGGTATTATATAAAAAAGCAAAATTTAGGTGTGGGATATGTAAAAATAAAAGAATTGAGTGGTATGTATGTAAAATGCCCCTAACAGTCGCCAGGAGTTCTTCTTTTTCTGGATTTTTCAGCGCCAAACCTTTAGGGCTAGGGTTTACATATAGGATTTAGCGGTTGGTAAAAACGAGTGTTTCTTGCGGCGAAGGAGAAAGTAGAAACAGAACCCTTCTCCGTCTCCCATTCTTGTTCACCTCTCTTTCACCATGGCTGCACGCGCGGCCAAGCGACTCAAACTTGCTACCCAGCTGTGCGATGGGAGAGGGGAAGATGATTATTTACCTGGCAACATAACGGAGATCGTGATTCACAACTTCATGACCTATGATCACCTTGTATGCAAGCCTGGATCCCGCCTCAACCTTGTAATAGGCCCTAACGGATCAGGGAAGAGCTCTCTTGTGTGCGCTGTTGCTTTGGGTCTTGCTGGAGAGCCTCAGGTCTTGCCTTGGATATTTTGTTAATATTATTATGTTTTGATTTATGATTATATTTGCTTATTTTGTTGCTTGTAAATAGAAACCATGCCTTGATATGATTTTCAGTTTTGGTGGTTTTGATTGAAACTGAGCCAGTATTCATTTTTTTTTTTTTTTTTTTTTTTTTTTTTGGTTTTGGCGGATTTTCAGAGTTGTTTGGGTGAAGTTCGAAGAAATTCGAAGTTTATGAGAGAGCTTTGCTAAAAATTTTGATCATCAAAATTATACTAGAATGCAGTTACGGAGGACTCACCTTGATATTGGGATAAGATTGTTGACGGCCGGTCTGATTCTATGATCACTTTGGGCATCGGAGCTTGGAATGATTAACTGTTTCATGATTGTTGAAATTTTAACGGGCTGATCTCTTGACAGAGAATGCAAATGGCAACGATTCTTATATTGCAGCAAAGAGCTTTAAGACCAAGTAAACATGAGTCTATAGGTGAAGACTATTGCCAGTCAAACACCTGATGATCAAGATTTGGAGGCAAATGATTTAGTACTGTGTATGGAAATAATGATATCAGGACTAGTGTAACTAGCCAACTGAAGATAAGGATGAATTTCAAATTTCAATGCAGTTCACGATTTTGTGTGATTAGTTTGTGTATTTAATTTTGAGTTCAAGTTATGATTTTTATAATTTTTGGAGTTTGTTTCTTTTTTTGAGGAGTTAGTTAAGTGTTTATAAGAATTATTTTTAAGTTATAATTCCCTGGAAGTAAGCTCATTCCCTAAATAAAGTCGTTAGTTGCCCCATGTAGTTGTTGATAACCCTTAATGTCACCGGTCAACTGATCCCCTGAAATCCTTTTAGTTGCCTCAGTCATCTACCAATTTTGGTTGAGGCCTACAAGGAGGAGGGATCGGTTTCTGGTTTGGTGTTTGCAAAAAAGTATACATGCATTACAATAGTTTGTTTCTGTCCAGGGGTTGAAAAATAAAATTCAATTTCGGAGTTTTTTTTTTGGTCCAGCGCTGGTTGAAACCTGCAGAGAAGGGAAAATTAATTATAGTTGCTATGTACACTAATTTAGAGAGCATAGGTCAGATGCTAGATAAATAATGAAATCTAGCCAAACAAGTGGCTAGATTGCTCGTACTAATGGCCGCAAGTACAGATTGGATGAAGATTGAATGTTCAACTGCTTGCTAATTTCTAGTGACAAGTTACATACTCCTTCATTCTTGTACAATTATTACAACATATGCACATTCGGCAAATGTTACTGGTATGCGCAGAGATGATGAAGTTGAGGTTGAGGATGTTTTTGTCCATATTTAGTATAAGGGGAGAGTAAAGCCTTGCGAGATGTATGCGAAGGTGGAATTTCCCAATTATGATGGAACCATCAACTTGGCGACATTGGACACATGAATGACCAACTAGACACTTATTTCACCTTATGTATTTTTTGCATATATGATAACGTGGATTTTGCCCAACTAAAATTTATTCATCATGAATTACCATAGGGACAATTTATGTAGTTGATATTTTGGCAGAAGAAATGAAGTAAACACAGTTTGAAGCAACACAATGATGATTTTTACTAGAGCATGTAGTAGAGTGTTGATGTTAGGCGTTGACTATGGAAGTTAGGCATGGGGATGTACAAATGTTTATAAAGTAACCTTGAGGGATTTTCTCTCAAATTGCAAATAAACTCATTGTTTTTAATCATGCATTGAGCAAGGCCAGTATGATGTCATTGGCCATAAAATGAAAAAAAAAACTAGGGCAAGAGCGAGAAGGCCTCACATTAACTATTGAAGCATTGGCATGCTTACCTCTTGGGAAAGGAGATTTTGATGCACTAAACCGCTTCAATATTTGTAGACTCAAATGAACCATAATTAGAAGACATATAATGTGGATAATATATTTCTAGTAGTTGGGAAAGGAGATTTTGATGCACTAAACCGCTTCAATATTTGTAGACTCAAATGAACCATAATTAGAAGACATATAATGTGGATAATATATTTCTAGTAGTTCTACTCAATGATCCATGACTAGAAGGATATTACCATTAAAATGTTCAACATGATCTCTCAGTCACGACTGTGGATGGAATCTGACTTATGTGCCATGATGTACACAAAATTAAAGAGGACCATTGCCTTGCATTCACAGAAAAATGGCTAGACAATGGTGATGAACAAGTTGGCAGGCCATCTTCTACACAAATACGATAACAAGCATTTTAAGATTCAGGATAGTTACCTACGTTGCAATAGATCTTCAATCAAGCTGTACATTTGTCGATTATAAAAACTCCATTTTAGGTTTGTTGAAATTACTTGCCAGAAAATTCATTCAATATCTGATTCTCCATTGCACGCACAATTGATGGCTGGTGCAGACCTTCATAACTATTTTGAACATCAACGACGGACAATAGTCATAGTATCACCTAAGACTAGCTTGAGACATCAATGAAATCTTTCAAGTCATTTGCTATTTACTAAAATGGACCACTTTTATGCATTATGATCATTGAAACTACATAAGTTAGTTCTCCATGTTAAACAATTCACAACACGAGAAAGAGCTGGAAAATTTTAACAAAATGAATGCAAAACTCTTGGGTAGTATCGTGTCTGATATCCAATTTGTTTTTTAAAAATTTAACCTAGAACAACACTCTTATAATAAGAGTGGGTACAAATATTCCAAAGTCATAAATTTCTAGTGACTTCTTTGAAAAAGTGATACCGTTCTAGGGCTCATAGAAGGTATTTAAGAAGAGGATTTAGTGAGAAAGTGGTTGTGAAATAGGCAATAGAATGAAATATGGGAGTTTGACTGCGTTTGAATGATGATAAACGTAAATCGTCAGCTGTCCCGGTTGGAAACATCAAAGAAAACTTTGTATTGGCGACACTTGGGCGATAAGGAGGTTTCACCATTTGTTACCATGCAAGATACATCCACACCACTTGTTAAAGAAATGGTTGCATTACTCCTTAAGGTAGAAAACAAAGACTAGATTCTCCCTAAACTCGAAACAAATCAAAAGTGTTCCCAGAATAGAAAAAAATACATAAATAGTGTTCTCTATGGAAATAATCCGAATTAGAAAGAAAGGAATAAGAAATAAGATTAGAAAAGGAAAAGAATTATGTTGAATTTGATAACAGGGGTAAGGAATTTCTGTGAATAAAGGTTTTCATGAGGCATGACTCATGTGCGGCCCCATTCTGCGATCATGGACATGTAGAAACCAGTGGTTTCACTGGATTTCGCTAGACGCAGAATTGTCCCTCTCGTGTTTCTCTCTGTGTAGGAGAGACTTCACCTTCTTCTTTAGAGGCATCTTGAATCAATGTATTACCACCATAATAAAGTCATTGCCTTGCTATGTTGGAGCTAATCACATTACAAAATCTATGTTCATATTCATTTCAGGCAACTCCAAAACACATATGTCCTTTCAAAGTTTCTCCTGATAGAATAAATTACCATCTTTATTTGACACTACCTGAGCTGGAACTGCACATAGACAGATATTCTCACTGACCATGTCTTGAGTCATTAAATACATAACCCTCTTCTCTCATTTCTCTACTCGGCTAACACATTTGATAAATAAGTCTTCCTGGAAGAATCGACTCTAGTACAAAATCTATGGCAGACTGGACCACTCTCGATGGAAACCATCGAGGAGTTAAATTGTTAGTCAGGATATCCGCCCCTTTTATGGAATCGACTCTTCAGACTCACAATTTTCTTGGTCAACCAATGTTAGTTTTGTTGGATACTCCCCCATGGGCTCAGCTTAAATCATTAACATCTCTTCCTTATTGGCTGCAAGTTGATACTCCCCTCTCTTCTCCTCCTTTGGGTTTTCATCCTCTACCTCCACTGTATCTTGCTTAGTGAAAGATATCACATTTCTGTTTATACAATCAAATGCAATGTGGCCAAAACCGTGGCACTTGAAGCACTTACTAGTTGGGATGGATTTAAGAGGATTGGCGGCCTCCTCTTTTTCCTTCACTTGTGTGGGTTTCTTTCTTGGCAAGTTAGGCTTAGGTGCTCCCCTAGGTGTTATTTTTCTGTATGTTCCTAGGGTTGAACTTTGCCTGAAAGGTGTGGCGTCACCTTGTGATATTGCTATTTTTCACCTTCAAAGCTTGGGTTTGGACATCAAGTAGGGACTCAAACGACTTGAGCTTTACCATATTCCTAATAGTCTATCTCAGTCCTCCAAGATACCTTGGTATTGTATGTGCCTCTGGTTCCTCCAAATCACATTTCAATATGACTTGATTAAATTCAATTTTGTACTTCTGCACAGAAATGTCTCTCTAGCTCAAGTTGTGGAGCCTTTTGAATATATTCTATTAGTAATGTGGGGAAAGGTATTTATGCTAAATGTCCCTTTTCATTTTATACCATGTGGTAATCTTACTCTTTCTTTTTAGCTATCGAAGATGCTTCAAATTCTCTTACCATAGAGATACACTATTCTTTAACTTTTTGGCAACTAGCTTTACCATTTTGTCATTGGAATATCCTTGTATTCAAAGACTCATTCCACTGCTTGGAGCCACTTGATGAATTTGTCTAGATCCATGCGACCATCAAAATATGACAAGTCAATCTTCACTCCAAATTTCCGGCTTTTATGATATTCCAAGTCAAATCTTCAGGCTATTGATTCTTCATCATCAGAAACTGCCTGGTAGAAGAGATTCACTTACTCATCTCGATTTGACTAGTTATTGCTGTTGCTACGAGTGACCTCTCTAGGTTGTCTTCTCTCAAAGACAGTAAGGGTCTGTTTGGTGCAGCTGTTGATTATTGATAAACAGATTATTCTGATAATCTTATAATCTGCAGATTATCAGAATAAACTGACTTGCTGTTTAAGGGAACTTATGCAAAATAACTTATTGATAGCTGTTGCTGAATAAATGACTTTCATGCCCCTATTTGGTGAAAATGTTTGCAACGAAACTAAAATAAATATTTTAACTACTCTATATACTAACTGACTTAAAGCACACATATCAGAAATTCTAAGGATTTAAGACATTTATTGAATTGGACATATATAAGACAAGACACTCCAGGGATCTCAAAGAATAACATAGCCTCATTCTCTTCATAAGAGACTCCCAACTACCATTGTTAGAAAGCATAAGAATCAAATATGTAAATAAAGCATCAACAAAAATAATTAAACAAAATCTCTAACTCCTAGAAAAGGGTAGCATGATACCAGGGGACGGATTGAATCCCAGTGCTGCCATGACTATCGTCTTCCTTCCGCATCAATGAAACGGAGGATGACATCGGATAGGAAGTCATTAATAGCTTCCTCAAATGGAAACCTATCGATTTCCTGTCGCGATCTCAGCGAAGGAGAGGGGAGGGGAGGATTGGCTCGGCGAGCCGAGGGATCTGACAGGCGTGAGCAGAGATCGGGGAAGGCTAGGGCGTGAGCAGAGATCAGAGAGGGATTTTCTAACGCGCGAAGCTTTCGATCTCCGCGAGGATGAACGATATCGGGGAAGGCTAGGGCGAGGGGGAGCACAGAGGGCACGAGAGGAAATTTTCTCCCAAATGCGCGAAGAAGACGTTGGACACGACCCCCTCTCCGCTTCTCCACCTACTAACAAAAATGTAGAAGCGCGTCTCAGCGGTGGGATTACGCAGGGCCGAATGCATTTTTCAAACACTCGTTGGGCTTTTTTATACCGCCACCGCAGTCAACTGCCCCAAACGGGCCTTAAGTTTATGATGCATTTGGAAGATTTTCTACTGCGTATTCTTTATAGTAAGTTCCTGGACATCTCATTGAAGTTTCTCTCTTGGCGACATGTCATCATTTTCTCCTGGTAAAGTTTTTGACGGATGTAGGATTGGCTTAGGTTTTGGTGATGTGTCAGAGTGAAATTTTAGGGGAAATGAAAAAGTTGGAATTTTAAAATTTAGGGTTTATGCTAGGAATTGCAGTAGGAATGATTTGTGAATAGTGAATTTTTTTTTGGGAATTTTAGATTAGGATAGAAAAGACAGAACTCTAAAAAAAATATAGATAGTGCTGGACTCTAATACCAAATGATATCGTTTTAGGGCTCATAAAAAGTATTTTTATGAGGTGATTTAGTAGGAAAGCTGTTATGGATTAGCGAGAGAATGAAATGAAATATGGGAGTTTGACGACGTTAGGAATAAGTGTTGATTGATAGCTACCCCGACTTGAATCAACAAAGGAATCTCCATATCGTCGGCGTTCAGGTGGCAAGGAGGTTTCACCACTTGTTTTTAAGTAAGATACATGCACATCACTTGCAAAAAGAAAGGATACAATATTCCGTAAGATAGAAAAAAAAAAGATTACAATATCTCTAAACTCAAAATAAATCAAAAGTATTCTCAAAACAGAAAAAAATACTTACATAGTTTCCCCTTCAGAAATAAATCTAATAATATAGAAAGGAGGAGGAAATAAGGCTAAAAAAGGAAAAATAACTATGTTGAATTTGATAACGGGGGCAAAAAAATCCCATAAATAGGGTTTTCACGCAGCGGGACTCACGCTCAACCCCATCTTGCGATCATGGGCAAGCGGAAACCCGCAGTTCTGCAGGATTTTGCTGGATGTGGAATTGTCTGCTCTCGCAGTAGAATGTTTTTATTTATTTTTATTTTCTTATGTTTGACTACTCTCATACACTTTAGTATTAGCGAAATATTAACACAATATAAAATCAACAATTTTCTTGAAGTGAAACGCCTTATGAGCTTTGAATTTCAATCTAGTATAGTTTTGGATTGTTAAATTAAGTGCATATAGCTTACTGATTTATGCCAATATCATATTCCAATGTACTTTTTTATCTGATTAATCTTTCAAATGCTAATTATTTATCGCTTTCTTTTATTCTTGTGGATTGAAGCTGTTAATACCCCATTCACTATTCAGTTAGGGTGCGAATAATACTTGTCATGACTTGACCCAGTGAGCTTGAAATTACCAAGACGGGAACTGACAGTTGGATGAATGAAACCCTATCTAACAGCTTCATTTCATCATAAAAATAAAAATTCAAAACACAAAAGAGCAATTCTAGTTCATAGAACTTATATTTACAATAGATTGTTCATATTTAACTATTTATCTTCAACAAAAAATAAACTAAATTGCAATACCTATCAACTTAAGTCTGACTATTTAAGAAAAACAAGCTCTAGAAAAACTAGATGCAAATGTCAAACAAAGATCAATTTACAACAATACATACCTGCATGCCAGAGTTTAAATTTGTCTTTGAATAACATCCACGAATGTTTTTAGAGATCCATTCAGACTGGATACTAAGCAAATACTTTGAGACTTGTATACATAATTGATTTACAACAAATATGATCCGCTTTAAGCATACACCATATTCATTAGGTGATGATATCACAATGATAGATGATGCTAGCCGTATCACATAAAACTATCTCGTGACATATCACCTGCAATGAAATTTTTTAGGGGTAATTACATACAGATGACCTGAAACATTGATATTTATAAATTAACCACCAGGTGATTTTCTTGAACTACTAAAATCTATTGAGAATTTGATAAAAATGAAAAATATGGTTTGGGGTTTATCTTGATTTTTTATATTTGAGTGAGATTTGAAAAATGGGTGAAAGAGGGTGGTTGATTTGTAATTAGCAAGTTTAAGATTATTTGTATGTAATTGCCCCAATTTTTAAATTGTCCCCTATTATGCAAAATGGACTATATTGATACATTTAGAACATTAAAACTACTTATAATAGACCACATGCTACATAAGTCACCACAGAAAGATGATATAGAAAATTACTTAAAAATGTGGTTAATATCTATGGGTAGTGTGTTATTTGATATCCAATTTATCTTCTAAAAATTTGACTTTAAAGATTGCTCTCATAAAAGAGCTAGTCGCAAAGTTATGGAGCCCACTGTGGGATTGGAGCTGATCAAGAAAAAGCTTAGAAATTTCTTGAAGGCATTTTTTAATTTTAATGTTGCATTTGTTAAATCATGTTGGTTGAGAAAAAGCTGTAGAGACATCAATAAAAAGTTTAAGGAAAGGCATGAACAACATTTTGTGAATGCCAACTTCCATGTAAGTGATCTTAGAAGGTGAGAAACTGAAGCCAATCTGATATATTCAATTTTGGATTATTATGGAGGTTGGATACTATGCTTGTCAATTGGAGTTGCCACCATACATGGAGATGCATTCAGTGATAGCTTTGGATAACTTGAACCCCTATGAGCCTTTTATGCTTGCAGGAGACCTATAAAAGTCTTGCACACAATGGTGACGTGTTGATGTAGCATGAGGTGCCATTGAAATTATTCATCCTCCTAGAAAAGAATTTTAACCATTTAAAGGCTTAGTTTAGGGTTTGTTTCGAACAACTACAAGTGTTTTTTAAACAACTATCAGGAGAAGCTGCAACCGAAGTAATGTTTGTTTGGATAGTTCAGATGCTTATCTATTGTGTTGTAGCTATTTCTAAAATTAAAACTTTAATTTTAGAAGAAGTTCACCATTTTCAGAAATAATTCAAAACATAATATTAAAAATAAATTTCAAAATATTACAGAAATGGCAGAAGTTTAATATATTATATTAGAAGATATAAATCATTTAACATTAAATAAACGAAAGCTAAAATTAAAATATCAAATAATATTATTATAATATTAGACTTCATGTCCAAATAATCAAAATCCTTTTTATTAATTATTTTTATAAAACTGTTCTCCACATGATCGCTATTTGAAGCGGACTCATCATTGTCGTCAGCCCATCTAAAGAAACCATGATAATCAAACGATCTGTTTTTTGGGACACCTGTAAAATCCTTTTACATAGCTAGCTCCTCTTCATTTAAAATTTTCGGTGGATTTATTTGAAATGTTGAATCTGTATGCTTTATCACCTTAATCAATAAATTAACAAATGTATTTAAGCCTACAAAGAAATGTCTATTAATTATTTTAGTTGAATGTTGGAATCACTTGCATGCTGCCCTTATTGACATATTATGAGATAATATATATAAAGTCATGCCTAAAACTTCTTTGGCTGATGTCCTAGAAGAACTATGTAGACCTTAGAAGATTTCCGATACATGCAAAAGATCAATAAGTATTTCTCAAAACATGTGAAAGACGAAATCTCCCTGGATTGCCTCCTAATAGTTCACCAATCAATTCATCACTAATATATGACGAAGTCATACATGGTAACTTACATAAAAATGGTTTGTTATATTCATTCAGTAAACAAACTTCGACAATAAGTATATTATGATGTCGCTTTTTTGTTAATATCTATATTTGCAATCATAAATAGGTCTGTTACAAAGATATGTATTAAATTAAAAGATATATATTAAATTAAAAATTTAAACCATAATATTTATAGCTCACAATGAAAATAACTGACTAATGTTCAGAGGTTGACATATAAAATTCATGCATCATTGCTTCCAAAGGAATGGAGGTATAATAGATATGTTGCAAATACATGAATTGAATTAAATATTACAAACCATAATGTTCATGGTTCACAATGGGAATAATAGACTAATTTTCATAGACAAGAACATATAAGGTTCTTGCATCATTGCTTCTGAAGATATGACAGAGGTAGGAATCCCTTGTCAGGGATTATAGACCAGTTGTGAGATTTGTTTCTCAAGAAATCCTGCTCCTATCATCTTTTTTTTCCCCACCAGTGTGTCCTGATGAAGGACGTTTATGACTACTACCACTGGTTTGAATGACATTTCAACATGATCATCTAAACTATATTCTTATATTCGCAGTTCTGACTCTCATTTACTAAGCTTTCAATAACTTTGATGGCTTGGAATCCAAGCATGAACTCTAGTAACAACTTCTCCAAACTTTATATCAAACTTACCTTCTAATTTAGGATCTATATCGGAATTTTAATTTTTTTTTACTTCAGATGATACCTATAATGAGAAATAAAGTGTGGATATTATGTGCTTCTATATCTCTGTTCATAAAGAAGATGAATAAGTTTTACCTCTAACTTCTCTTTCCATCATTCTGTCGAGTTATCAATGTTTTTTTTTTCATTTGTATACTAGACTAACCTAGTTGCACCTTGTTTTAACTCCTTCCACACCTTCCAATTCTGTTTTTAAGTCATACCATTTATTTTTTAACTGGGTCTTATCATGTTCTCTTTTAATTTATTCTTTAAATTTTTTGATCATATTGTCACCCTTTTTAGTTAAAGTGTGTGGTAGGTCGATTGCCCATCTCAATCTCTTTCAAATATATATCATAAAATATTATCGTAATTTCTCTCTCTCACAAGTATGACATGTTTCGTCTTTTGATTCTCCCATCACAAAACTGTGTAATATGAAGAGATTAATTAATGTCACATAAATATCAAAGCTACTAACAGTTGTGATTCATTTTCATTATAGAAAAGAGTTATCTCTTTTATTTGAAAAACCATACATTAACGACACAAGTGGAGGCATTCGAAGCTTCAACGACATTGCACATAAATGTTTGACTAATTAATTTCATAATTAATGCTTTCATTTTTATTGTAAAGCACAAGCTTATAAATTATCTACCTTCATTCACATTTTACTAATAAAAAAATACACAAGTTAAAGAAGACCAAAATCAAATAAAAAATCATCAACAAACCCATATTATCCATGAATGGTAAATGAGCATAAATGTAGAATAAGAAGTTGACGCCAATCAACACTTCTCTTAAAAAAAGCATCTCAACAATGCTCTGTGAGGAAAATGAAGAGACAAACAACTACCCATCCAAAGCAAATGAGAATCATTCCTAATCTTACTTTCACTCATAACTAAGCATATGAAATTTTCGTACATACCTCACAATTCTGATTTATTTACATTTCAAACTCTTAAAAATAGCATAATTTTGATTCACCGTAGAGGACTGAGCATTGAGCTAATGGTGAATCCAGTGGCAACATGTGATTTTTTTTTCTCTCTGATCATAGGAGTGAGGTAAATGAGAATTTTATTTATTGAGAGGGAATATAAAAAAGTGATTTTCTTCATATGCACAAAATCACAACCTAAGAGAAAATTTCCTATAGGCCTCCAAACCATAACTTTTCAGTGGATTACTTAAAACCTTACATGAGAACACATTTATATGGTTAACAATATATCTTTTTGGTGTCATGATTATGAAAGTGATAAAACAGATAAGTTAAGGTATACTATCATACATGTCCCAAAATTGGGATTTATGAATATTAAAAAACTCGATCACTCCTCTTCTTTGATGTTTCCTTGTAAAAAGTTTGAATTACATTTACATTATAATTTGTGGATTTGTGCAATTAGGCATTGCCAAATGTTCTCCCCCCTCCAAGGGTTTTTCTATATTAACACTTCAATTTCTTTTCTAAACCATATTTCTGAGAAGATTTTCTTAGGTAACACATGCAGCATTTAACTATCGGCAAATCACACATCTATCACCCGTACAAATGATGAATAAAGAAGATCATACCATGATCAGAGAAGTACTGAAAGAAAAAATCAAGAAAAAACCAAAAGCAATCCAAAGAGATCATACCATGATTGTAGAACCACAGAAAGAAAATAATCAAGAGGCAATCATATCTTTTAGAGCAAACAATCTAACTGCAAACAATCTATGATGCCAAAAAAATTCAAATCGAAGTTATTCACATGAAGCCATGAGAGTAAAGTAGAGAGAGTGTGACAGAGTACAAGAGGTTATGGTTTTAGGCACCTCACTTGTAGTCAAGTGAGAAAAAACGAGAACACCTGCAATGAATAATTTTAACCCGTGAAGAGAGATGAATGTTTGCAGCAGAATACCTTTCGAATAATCCCCTAATTGATGTTCCATCTGGGATTTCATTAGGAAAATTTGGAAAAGAGAACGGGTAAAATTGGAAAATAAAAGGCCTAAACTACGAAATGCAGCATGCCGCTGATCCTCTCCATGGTCTTGTGCCGCGATACACTGCCACGATTTTGATCCCGTCACAACCTTGCCACGCCTGCGATGCATGGGGCAAATAGACTAATTGTGCATTCTGAGAACTCACTGTCAACCTGCCGCCGTGCCAAACGCCACCTAAAAGGTGACTAATTGCGTTGACAAGAAAGGTCAATTACCCTGTGCTGCAAAGAGATGAACAAAGGTTTTGGGCAGTAAACCTTCACTCATATGGGCTTGTAATTTCATAAGAGTCAAATCCTCCTAAATGGGGGACCTATGATCTATGGATCAGATTTATTAGATGATGAATCAGATCATATATGACATAAACTGGACATCAGAACGTGGAAAGATCAATGCTGAATTTTACAGTCCAATCATTTGACAGAAACTACCATTGGTTGCAATTTGTAGGTCGCATGGTAGAAATTGAAGATCAAGCAAATAACAGTCAATAGGTGAAGGCAGATTACTGATCAGATGCTTGGTGATTGTGATTGAAAGAGAAAAAAATTGGTTGGTTGGATGATGAAAAGAACATTAAGATAAGAATGACCAGGTAACTTTATTCATTCAGCAAAGAGATAATGATGAATTTTAATTTTTGAATTCATTTTGGATGTTTTTGTATTTTTAATTTTAATTTCAAGATAGTTAAAAATTTATGGAGTTTGTTTCTTTATTGGGGGGGATTTAGATTGTGAAGAGAAAAATAACTTGAATCGATTTTCTACTGTAATTGCCTGTTAACGGGCTTGATTCTTGTGATCAATCAATTTTCTTCGAAGTCCTCTTTTCCTTCTCTACTGCTCTTCAGCTGTTGCCAATCTTTTCCAGTAGGCCTAATGGGACCAACTGCTTTGTACAGTCACTGGCCACCTTCCAACATCTGTTGTTGCAGTCATGAAAGGTTTTCTTAGTTGCTACTAACATGCATTATTTTTGGTGAAGATCTGAAGGGATAAGGGAAACTTTTGACAGCGAAATAGAGGCAGATTACAGCAGCTTGCTGCATTCCAGAGGTTTGGAGATCAAAATCAGAGGAAGGTATCTGCTTTCTAGTGCTGTCTGCAAACTACGGAGATGGAAAAACAAGTTCTAATTACCGTTCACAGTAATTCAAAGAAGAAATTCCAAATTGTTCTTGCTGCCCGCAGCAGGCAGGAATAGAGTTCAAATTGGAGAGAAAAAGTCATTTTCAGTGTGAAACAATATTTGAGATATCTTTAATTGATTGACAGATCAGCAGAGAAGCTCTATAGAAATTCCTTTAAATTTTTTTGGATTCATGTTAGCCCTTATTATGAAATTGCATCATAACATTAAGTGATTAGCATCTGATCATTCCAAATTTCATGTGTTGTAACTTAGTCCAATTACATTTTTTGGGTACTATTTTGTGCCATTTTGTGGTATTTTTATAGTGTAAAGCTAATACTGTTTTCATCCTACTAAATGGTGGAATATTGTAATAATTTTAAGACTTTTCCGAGTTTGGAATATTAGTCCCTCCTCTTCCATGACTTGTTTATTGCAGCTCCTTGGAAGGGCTACGAGCATTGGGGCTTTTGTGAAGCGGGGTGAAGAATCCGGTTATATAAAGATCGCTTTGAGGGGCTTCTCTCAGGAGGAAAATATTACAATTATGAGGAAGATTGATATTAACAACAAGTCTGAGTGGGCTCTCAATGGTATTATCATGTCAAATACTTGCCTTTTGAGTTTTTATTTCTGCCGGGCATTGAGGAAAATTTCCGTTTTGTTCCTTGTAGGTTTCTGAAAATATATTTATATTTGAGGAACCATTGCATCTTAGTGACTGCTGTTATCAATTTTTGTATTGCAGGTGCTGCAGTGCCCAAAAAAAATGTTATTGAGGTTATTCAAAAGTTCAATATTCAAGTCAATAATTTAACTCAAGTGAGCCCGACCCTCTCTCTCTCTCTCTCTCTCTCTCTCTCTCTCCCGCACACACACACACACACAGAGTTTAGCATGAGATTTATAACATTTATAACATTGCTATCAAATGGATAATGGATTTATTTTTAGCTTTTAGTTGAACATATCCTCCGAGAGGCTCTTTCTTAGCAACATTATTTGCAATTCGACTGTTGCTTTGGGGATTTATAACTCGGGAGATGCATAGCATCACCGGTAGGCAAGATATTCAGGGGGACAGTAAAAGCCACACACACTATATAGCATGAGATTTATAACATTGCTATCAAATGGATTGATTTTTAGCTTTACCACAACAACAACAACAACAACAAAGCCTTAATCCCACTACGTGGGGTTGGCTACATGAATCTTTTTTCTCCATTGCGTCCTATTCAGTGTCATATTTTCATTTAGTTCTAGTAAATTAAGATCATTTTTTATACAATAAGCCCAAATCTTCCGAGGTCTACATCTGCCTTTCTTAGCACAAGTCGAATTTAAAACATCTACTCTCCTAATCAGATCATCAGATGGTCGACGTTTAGTGTGACCAAACCATCTAAGACGACCTTCTCTAATTTTGTCCATCACAGGAGCTACACCAACCCTATCTCGAATATATTCATTTCGCATTTTGTCTCTAAGTGTAAAACCACTCATCCACCTAATCATTCTCATCTCGGCAACACTTAACTTATTATTATGTTTCTGTTTTAAAGGCCAACATTCAACGCCATAGAGCATTGCAGGTTTCACACCGTCTTATAAAATTTTTCTTTCAGTCTAAGCGGTACTTTTCTATCACTCAAGGCCAGAAGCATTCCTCCACTTCAACAAACCAACTTGAATTCTACTATTAACATCCCCATCTATATCACCATCGCTTTGAACAACATACCCAAGATATCTAAATCGTTCCTAACTTTTAATAATTTGATCAACCAAAGTCACACTTCTGTCACTAGAGCTACTACTACTAAAATGTCACTAGA
>NW_018164444.1:79626059-79691089 GCF_001263595.1 Phalaenopsis equestris
ACTTAAAGCCGATCCCTGATGTACCAACAGAAATAGGAAAATATTTGGTCAATCCTCCTTCAATTTGAACACAAGTAACAACTCTAGTGTACATATCTTTAATGGCTTGAATATAAGTCATATCAACACCTTTCTTTTTAAGAACTCTCCAAAGGATATCTCTTGGAACCTTATCGTAAGCTTTTTCTAAATCCATAAAAATCAAATGTAGATTCTCCTTATTATCTCTGAACTTCTCCATCAAACCTCTTAATAAATATATAGCTTCCATAGTAGACCTACCTTACATGAATCCAAATTGATTATGAGAAATCTTTGTAATGCGTCTTAAACTATGTTCAATTACCTTCTCCCATAATTTTAAAGTATGACACATGAACTTAATTCCTCGATAATTTGCACACTCTTGTGCATCCCCTTTACTCTTAAAAATGGGAACCAAAATACTCTTCCTCCACTCCTCAGACATCTTTTTAGTTTTTAAAATAAGATTAAAGAGTTTAGTAAGCCAAGAAACTCCCAAATCTCCTAAATATTTCCACACTTCAATTGGGATATCATCAGGTCCTACAGACTTTTCACCCTTGGTTTTTTTTAAAGTTTTCTCAACTTCCTTTTTACTAATGAGATGGTAAAAATGAAACATTTTATTATTATTCACGATATTAAAATCACTAAGTTCGATCGTATTTTCAGAAACATCATTAAAAAGTTTATCAAAATAACTCACCCACACCTATGTTGAATATATTTTTTTAAGAAAAACACTTTTTGATTTTCATCTTTAATACACTTTACTTGAGTTAAATCTTTAATTTTCTTTTCTCTTTGTTTGGCTAGTTTATACATATATTTTCACCATCCTTAGTATCTAATCTATTATAAAGATCATTAAAAGCAAAATTTTTAGCGTCACAGGTTGTTCTTCTAGATTCCCTGCGCGTCATTTGGTATTTTTCCCAGTTCTTTAAGCTTTTACATTTAAACCAATTTTTATAATATAACTTTTTATATTTTATCTTTTCATGAACATTATTATTCCACCACCAACTATTATTACAACATTTTCTTTATTTATAGGATTTATAAAAATTTTTTTCTTTTGATTTTCCCAGCACATCTTTTGCTACTTGCTTAATAATGTTTATTACTTTTTCCCACATAGCATTTGATTCTTCATGAACATCCTAAATTTTGAAATCTTGAATTTTACTCATAAAAATAGTTTTATTTGTGTCTTTTAGGTACTCCGATCTAATTCTACGATGACGAGTCCTAGTATTCTTTATTTGACAACTTTTATCTTAAAATCTAGAACTAATAAACGATGTTGTGTACTTAAATTCTCACTTGGAATGACCTTACAATCTTTACAATCTCGACGATTTCTTCTTCTCATAAGAAATTAATCAATTTGTGTTTTATTAGGTTCACTCTTATAAGTAATAAAATGCTCATTTCTTTTCTTGAATAAAGTATTAGTAATAACAAAATCATACGTTAAAGAGAAATCTAAGCTCAACCTTCTTTAGTTACTCCAAAATCATAGCCACCATGAGTATATCTGAAGTCTTCTACCACTCTACCGACATGTCCATTTAAATCTCCACCAATAAAAATTCTTCTTTCAAGAGGTATTATTTGTATTAAGTCTTCTAAGTCATTCCAAAATTTATCTTTAGACCCTGTATCTAAACCTACTTGAGGAGCATAAACACTTATAATATTAAAAATCTTAGTATCAATGATAATCTTAAGGGCTATAATTCTATCACCAACTCTATTAATTTTTATAACATTATCTTTCTAACTCTTATCAATAATTACACCTACACAATTTCTAGTGCGACTCTTACTAGAATGCCATTCTTTAAAATCTATATTATCAATCTCCTTAGCCTTTTTTCCAACCCATTTAGTTTCTTGAATACATAATATATTAATTTCTTTATGAATCATAATATCAACTAATTCCATTAATTTACCATTGAGAGTACCTATATTCCAACATCCAATCCTAGTATTAGTTTCATTAGTTTCACGAACTAACTTCTTTACCCGCATTCGTTCGTAATGTGGGAACCCTTGCTTATTTGACATTAAATCCGGACGCTGGTGTAGCGGCCCTTGCACACCTTTCACTGTATTCAAGCTATACAGCGCATCGCTTCCAGGGGACGCCTAGCACTTACACAATGAAATTGATTTTTAGCTTTGTTTTGGTAAATTTACACTAGTTGGTAGTTGAACTTTTCTTCCGAGAGGCTTATTCTTAGCAACACTATTTGCAATCCGACTGCATAAGGTCACTGTTAGGCAAGATATTCTGGGGGACGGTAAAAGGAATGTAATTCAGAAATTTAAAATTAATCATCTAAATATTGTAATCTGATAGGTTCAGAAATAAAAGGTTTGTTATCTAGTGAACTAATGCCTGTATATGAGTGGTTTGGAATAAAGATTGATCTAAAAGGTAAGTTGAAACATCACAAATAAGAATAATTGATAGTTTTGCAGCAAAATTAGTATTATTAATTAATGTGATTATAAGAAATGTTTTTTATGCCTTGAATATTGTAGAAATTATATTTCATCAATGTTTGCTTCTAGGTGATGAGAAAGCACTACAAAGGAGATGCGATAGAATTGGCGCCAAAATGGCTAATGATTTTTGTGGATGTTGGCGCACAGAAGATTGTATTATTAGAGGATGGTCTAACTGATGTCTAAAGCTGGTGTTAAAGGTCCAAGTAAAACATAAAGTTAATCTCTTTTAGTTTGTTATAAGATTTACTGCTTGGTGATGATTTTGACTTTCAACTATCATACACATTTGGCTATTCTGCTGTGTCTTGTACATGTGTCACACCCAACCTTACCCTCCCTTAGAGTTAATTGTGGTGTGATAGAGGTGGACGACTTAGTCAGGACACAATCCCCACCACACTAGCTCAGTGTTGCAAAATCAAGACTTTATAAGTAACGAATTAGCTGAATTCAATGACCACAAAAATTCATAATTCAATACAATTCATAGTTTATTAACATCCTCAATTACTTAGAAGCGTGCATAATAATATTGCTAAATATATACAAAACTAATAAAAATTCAACATACAAAAATACGTACTGAAAAATATGTACAACTTCCAAAATTATACAATCCAAAAATTGCACAAAATTACACCCAACTAATCACACGTGTACCACTTATCCCTTCATGAAATCAAGAACGTATATCAGTGAGCTACAAGTTCAGCGAAATAATCAAAGTTAAAGTAAGATTTTTTAGTATGTTCAATTGTGGCTCATATTCATGTTAGCAACAAGTAATATAAATATGTTTTTAATCATGTAAGATATTTAAGGTAAAAGGGGCATGACATGCAATAAACAAATAAAAACAACAATAAACATATATTTCATTCATTCCTATGCAATAATAAAATATCCATAATAATTCCATAATCAATAACTGAGGCCTTATGAATGTCACTTATAATTGTATAGACCTTAACTACATTTATTTCATTTCATGGCATTGGATTGCCACCCAGCCCATCGGCTAAAAAAACTATTGACAAAAGTTGGGCCCCTCCAAACATAGCAGTTATCAATAGCCTCCCTAATACCAACAGTTTAGTCTCAACTTAAATATCAGGAGTAAAACATCTCATCGTTCCACGTCTTTCGTAGCTGCAGCTCATTCATGTAATAGTCTACCAATCATAATAGTTGTGACATTCTTTTAAACATAATTCCCATAACAATCATTCATCATATATGAATCTTATATCATATATATATATATAAATAATATACGAATACCTGTGAGTAATGGTTTAATATAAAGTCTCACTAGATTAATAAAAATAGTAAAATCATAAATATCATTAATGTCAACTCAAGTCTGTATTCATGTAACATGCATGCATTCAAAATATGATGAAATTTTTAAATAAAGACATATCACTAAATTACGTAGTAATCCAATAAAATAACATTCTTCTTAAGTTAACATATGATTATTTTACCTCAATTGACGGAGTAGCCTTACAAATAGTTTCCTCAAGCTCGCTTCGAGCTCGGCGCCTAGAGTAAACCACTAGAAATCATACTTTCCTTACACTTTTCATGAAATTCTTAACTGAGATTTTAATTTAACCCAAATACACTTTGCTATTTCTCACCTCAATATGATTTCCCCATACCAAGTTTATATTTCTTTTTTAACTTAGCCAACAATTGGAATCAACCTTTAAAAAACAAACATCCAACTAAAACCAAACTTCCTCAAGCCTTCTCTAAACCCAAAAATGGCTATCATACTTGTTGTAGTGCTCATGACAAACAGTTAATGAAAAAAATAAAAGAAAAATGCGATAAAAGAAATAATTAGGCTTTTAGGGTTGATATGCATTTTCTTACCTCAACCACAAATTCTCCTTAAATAGTTTCTCCTTCTCTATTCCTTCTCCATTATCCCCTTTTTTTCCCTTTCTCCCATAGATTTCCCGTTATCAACCTTACGTGAGATATAGTTCCCAGTTCCTACTGCCTTCAGCTATAGTAGCTATGATGTGAACATGCTTCGACAAATGCCAGAAGCAAATTGTATGCAAAGAAAGGAATGTTTCAAATTACGTGAGGATTATGCTTACAGGTTTCCTCCCAAAAATATAGATCAAGAGTCACGATTTCTACAGTTTGCACCTGTTGGGCCCTCCTACATAACCTGAGTGCAGACCTTTTTGGAAGAAGGATTCAGAAGAGGGCAATGGGAAAATACGAAAACTTAAGCAATTTATTTACATTACGATTAATCTCAGCATTCGAAACCCTTTCCGTGGATGCATGTCGTGGAAATTGGACTGGCTACGGTAACATGTGTCTTAAAAGTGTTTTAGATTAATTACAACTAAGTAAGTAAGCTTTTTAAATTTGTTTATACCTCTCAATACATTTATGATTATACATAGTGTTAAAAATCAAATTGATCATTGACAAGTGTAGAATTTTATAAAAATACTTTTGAGTGTATTTTGGGATGTGAAAAATGGGATATGTTTTAAAATTGATTAACTTTTACTTCATTTGGTGAAAATTGGGTATTACAATACTCACTTCTATAAAAAATGCCGTCCTTGAAATATTTGAATATTTACTTGAGTAGAAAGAGAAATTTCTGTTGCATGTCTTTTTATTTTTTCTAGGTAGCTTCATCCACCAATTCAGGACTTAACAATTGACTTTCGCCAATCTTAACCTAACTCAATGGAGTTCTGCATTTTCCGTCATACAATACTTCATATGGAACCATTTTAGTACTGAATTGATAGGTATTACTGTAGACGAACTTGATCATCGAAAATGATCTTCCCAACAGCTTCCAAAGTAAAGTAACATTGCCTCCTCAAATTTCCTAATTCCTAAATAAACCCTTACAATTGTGCATCGATTTGTGGTTGGAATGCTGTGGTATAATGTAAATGTATACCCAAACCTCCTTGAATACTTTTCGACAACCTGGATGTGAATCTTCCATCTCTGTCAGAGATTACAATCTTTGAAACACCTTGAAGCCTATTAATTTCCTTAACATATAATTTGGCCAACTTTTCCAACTGAGTCTGTTTGCTTAATTGGCAAGAAATGAGCGAACTTTGCTAACCTGTCAATAATCACCTAAATGTTATCATGACTTTGCCTAGATATAGAAAATGCCATCACAAAGTCCATCGCAATTTTTCTCATTTTCACTCAAGTATAGACAATGGTTATAGTAATTTACTATGTCTATGATATTCATACTTAATGCTTTGATAGGTTTTACATTTTGACACATATTCAACAATATCTTTTTTCATACATGACCACTAGAAATCAGTTTCAAATCTTTATACATTTTTTTGGCTGCCCGGATTAATTGTATTCTCTGAATGATATGCTTCACGTAAGATCTCGTCTCCAATCTCGATTTGTAGGTACCCAAAACTTCAGCTTGTTTTTGATAACACTAGCTTCATCTAAAGTCATATCTGGCCTCTTTTCTAATTGAAGTTGTTCAATGAATTTATGATATTCATTACCAACTTTTTAGATTGCCTTTATTTTCTCAATTAAATTTAGTTGCACAGTCAACTTATATAAAAACCCAATATCTGTCTTCTGATCCAACTGCATGACATTACTTTCTTTAATCTATTCTAACTCCTGAGTAATAATTCAACTTGCATTACTTGTAGATTTACACCTCAAAACATTAACACTATATTTGCTCGACCAGGACGATGTTGTATATTCAAACATATTCTTTAATAATCTCTAGCCATCTTCTCTATAGCAACTTCAGTTCTTTCTGTGTGAAAATATTTTTCAGACTCTGATGGTCTGTGATTACTTCGCACTTCACACCATACAAGTAATGTCTCAAAATCTCTAGAGTAAAAACTACAACCATCTCTAGATCATGTGTTGGATAATTTTTTTCATGTGGTTTTAATTGTCTGGGTGCTTAGGCTTTACTCTTCTATTTTGTATTAAAACACATACCAAACTCCTCAATGACGCGTCGCTATAAATCTGGAATCCCTTTTTTCTGAAGGAATTGCTAATATGGGTGCAGTAGTTCAATGCATCTTCAATTCTTGCAAAATTGTGCTTGTATTCTTTAGTCTACCCAAACTTGACATTTTCTCTCACGAGTTTTAACAATCACACAACTATTTGTGAAAATCCTTTAATGAATCTCTTGTAATATCCGACCAAATCAAGAAAACTGCGTACCTCTATAACATTCTTAGGTGTTGGTCATTCTACGATTGCTTTCACCTTCTAGGGATCTACGAAAAGTCCTTGCCTACTAATGATTTGCCCCAAGAATGTAATACTCAATCTAAATACACATTTTGACAATTTTGCAAATAATTGATTCTGCCTCAACAACTGCATTACTATTCTCATATGCTTTGCATTGTTATTTGTTTTTGAGTATATCAAAATATCATCAATAAAAAAATAACAAACTGACCACATAATGCTTGAATATTCGATTCATCGGATCCATAACAATTACAGGGATATTTATTAAGACAGAAGACATAACTAAGAATTCATAATGATTATATAGTCTCAAAAGCTGCCTTGGTTATGTTTGTCTCTTTGACTCTCACCTGGTAATATTCTGATCTCAGATCAATCCTGAAAAATACAGTAGCCTCATCTAACTAATCAAATAAATCATTTATTTTGGATAATAGATATTTGTTCTTGATTGTCACCTTGTTCATCTCTCTATAATCATTGTATAATCTGATATATTCGTCTCTCTTCTTGATAAGCTATATGGGAGCATTTCAAGGTGAGTTGTTTGGCCTGATAAAATCCTTATTTATCATTTTATGCAATTTCTTTGGAGCCACTCTATAGCGAGTTTTAAAAATTGCAGATGTCACCGGCGACACAACTTCTTTTTTGGTGGTAGCCTTGGCAATTCCTCAACAAATAGATCAGGAAATTCTGCAGCCACTGAGATGTTCTTTAATTCATGCTCATCTTTATTTAATACTTCTAATTTTGCTGAAGAGACTAGTTCGCCGCTTCACATACACTTTTCAACTTTCTCTGAACTAATCAAAGAAAAGAGCGCATCATAGGAAAAACAAAACTGTTTTTCGTGAAGCAAATTAAATTTCACCATCCTTTTCCAACATTCAGTCGTTTATTAGCCATTCAATTTATAATATAACCTCAAAAGTTTGAGTTGATACGATGATTATTCTGCTAGTTGCTTCCTATTAGAGATATTAACATCCACAAAACCTTTCTTACATAGAAATCATCTCTCGAGTGCATCATAACACATAATCCAGGAGACAGACTGATAGAAAATTCTTCAGAAATAAAAAAATGCGATTCACTCGAGAGCCAAATATAACTGTTATGTTGATCTAGAATCCAAAGCGTACCTTTAAACTCCTCTTCAGATTCTTTAGCTTCTAGAGGGGTAATTGCAATAACTCTAGCCTTTGTTGGTTGCTCATTTTGGTGCTCTGAAGTCTCCCCTCTTGTTTGAGTTGAAGACTTCCCAAAAATGGAGTCTTGACCGACCCTTCAAATAGTTTTTGCGGTTGTTCCTATTGTTGAAATATCTGTGGTCTATTATATATCTTTTTTCTAGCGGACAATCCAGCTGAGGATGCCCCGTTTGTCCACATCTGTATTATTTTCCTGGAACAAACAAGCACTACCGAAAGTATATTTTTCCACACTTCTCACAAATTGGGTTTTTTGACTGGATCTGCTTCTGTTTGTACTCCAATTTAATTTTTTTGCTTTAAGGTTATTCTCTCTTGTCAAAATATTTTCGTTTGTTTGCTCGGGGTTGTCACCACTGATTGGAGAGGTTTAGCTTATTTTTAATTCTCTTGTCCCTTTCAATTAGCATCGAGAAATCAATGATTTAAAATTAAGCCAAAGAGAATCTCAATTGATCTCAGAGTTCATCCTAAAATAAATGATAAATTTTCTTCTGAGTGCTGACATAATATGGCGAATATTAAGAAAGAGAAGTAAATTTGGCTTCGTATTGCATAACTATTTTGGACTCCCAAGTTAAATTGAAAAATTTATCTTTTAGTGCTAATCTGGCTGAAGGTGGAATGAACAATCCTTGATAACTCTAATAAATTCGTCCAATTGAATATATAGAAGAGGTGTTAGCTGAAAATTTTCTCTATACTTTACGTGCCATCACCTCTTTTCCTTACGTCCTAAGACGAAAGTGGCTAGCAATTATTTTGTTATTCTCCAGACAAAGCATGTCATTCAAAATCTTTCCGATCTTCAATAATCAATGTTTAGAAGCTATAGGGTCACTGAAACCTTTAAATGCTGGTGGTTTGAATGTTTGAAAAATTTTTCAAATGCCGATCAACGTCAACACCATATTTTCCTCTGAGCTCTGTGTTTGTAGAAGATCTTTCAATAACAGTCATTCTGTTAACCACATGAGATATCATCTAAACAATGTCTTATAACTCAATAGCTCTAATAGCTCTAGCATCTTTATTTGCCCTATTATGAATATCACTTCTATACAAGTTTTTTTCAGCTTGTAATTATTGTTCTACAATTGGCCTAGTTGTTCTAGATGGCTGCCCTCAATTCTTTCTGATATCGCTTAGCCATATTTACATGTTTTTGCATAATTTATTATTCAATGCAATTTATCATATAATAATTATGCCATATATATTTTGTACCCCAAGTCAAATGAGCTACCTACCCTAAATCTAGTCAACCTATAGCTCTACAGAAATCAATTCATTTTTTAAATCTCATTTTTTTTTATAAATTCAAATATGCTTCCATCATTATTCTCGTACAACTTTCTGTCGCACCATAGTTTATCCCTCCCCTTAAGGTTAACTGTGGTGAGACAGCGATGGACGACTCAGTCAAACACAATTCCCACCATTCTTGCTTTGACTTTGGTAAATAAAAACTCAGTGGGTAACAAATTAGTCTAACTCAATCATCGCAAAAATTTATAATCCAATTTAATTCATAATTTATTAACATTCTCAATTATTAGGAAGCATGTATGATAATGTCACTGAAAATTTTGAGAGCTGCGAAAAATCCAACATTTAAGAATATGTACCAAACAATGTGTATACCTTCCAGAACTTTATAATCTAAAAAATGTATAAAATCAAAACTTACTAATCGCCTAGTGCTCCTTATACCTTTCTGAAAATCAATAACATATAAGAGTGAGCTGCAAATTCAGCGAAATAATCAATGCTAAAATAAGATTTAATATACATAAAGAAAGTGACACACATGCTCAATTGTGACTCGTATACATGTCAACAACACATAATAAAAACATGAGTGAATCATGTGAGACATTAAAGATAAAATAGGCATGAAATGGAGTAAACAATAGCAACTGCAATAAATATATATTTCATTTGCTTCAGTTCAGACATAGGAATATTCATGATAACATCATACTTAATAATTTTTGTCTTAAAAACGTCTCTTATGATATAGGCTTTGACTACCTTCATTTTCATTTCATGTCATTGAATTGCCATTCAACCTGTCGGTTAAAATAACTATCGATAAATGTTGGGCCCTTCTCAACATATTATTTATCAATAATCAAGTGCGGACCAATTACCGCTCCCCCCTCACATTTCAATTTTTATAATAGAAGAGGAATTTTTTTATTTTGCCCCCATTACAAACTACTTTTCAAACTCCACTTAGTGGATGCAAAATCTACATGTAGCCCATTGCCTAGTAGGTTTATCAAGCCAAGCTGAAAATGTTCTCTGAAAAATATTCACACCTTCTGAAATTTGAAGCCCACATGAAACTCTATATAATGGATTAGGCATCTATGCTATTCTATTTACAGAACAATAATGCTTATTTTTCTTTCTTTGTAGGACTATAGAGTGCAGAAAATTTTTTGGCTTTTGACGTGAAAGCTTCACATTAAAGTTTAGGGTCATTTACATACAAACCACCAAATTCTTATGTATTTAGATATCTAGCATCTAAACTTTACTTTTTACATTTATACCTACCAAATCTTTCATATCACATAAAAAATATCAGCATTTAACTTTTAGATTAGGAATGTGGGATGCATGTAAAAATTGATGTTTAGGTATTATGTATATGTAAATACATTAAGAATTGAGTGGTATGTATGTAATTCTTTCTATAGTTTAATAGGGACATTTACATGCATATGTATTTAAATATATAACTCCTAAACTCTGTGCCGCCTACCATGACTCTTTGGTTGGCAGAGTTTGGAAGACTCCTGAGGTCACGAGCTCGATCCCGCCTTTGTGCGGAATGAAATTTTTAGGCACATGAGGTTGTTCGGCAGGCTCGTTTAATAGTCTATGTTCATTCTTTTGAGAAAAGAAAAGAAAAGAAAAAAATCTAACACGTAAACTCTATTTTTTATTTTATACCACCCAAATTTTTCATATCACATAAAAAATTCCACTATTTTAATTTAAAAAAAATGTGAAATACACTTTCCATGCATAGATAAGGTAACATATATATTAAAATTGAAGTTTAGGTGTTAATATGTAAATACATTGGAATTGAGTGGTATGTATGTAAATCCTCATAAATAATAAACATATATTATATGTTGTTTTTTTTGTATGTTCATTTACTAATTTAAACCTTTTAATTATAACTATTTTGCATTTTATTTAAGTCAATGTGGAGCTTTAATTGAACATCTTAACGAGCTTGTTCTTGAGTTTAAATGACATGTTATTTATTTTATTTTTTTTTTAAATTAATTTATTTATATAAAAAAGTGCCCACTTGAAAGGAATGGCTGGTTGTGCCCCTAAGCCCCTTGATACGAACGATTCCATTCTGCTTAGATATTAGAAGTCGAGAATCTCATCATTTTCTATCATTTGTACCAGCAGACCATTCATGTAATAGTATACTTGTCACAACATTTGATTCATTTTTTTAAACATAATTCCTACAACAATCGTTCATCATATGCAACTCTTATATTACATACATTTACAATAATATACGAATACTTGCAAGTAATGATTTAAAATCACACCTGGCTAATCACCCTAATGCTCATTATCCCATTTTAAAAATCAATAACATATTAGAGTGAGCTAAAAGCTCACATAAATAATAAGACTAAAGTAAAATTTTATAAACAGAAAGAAAGCACTGTGCTTGTTCAATCATGGCTCATATATATGTCAACAACATAATATAAAGATGCTTTTATTATATGAGACATTTAACGTAAAAGGGGCATGAAATGCAACAAAAAATAATAATTGTAACAAATATATATTTCATTTATTCATGTGCAGTCATCAGAATATCCATAGTAATTTCATAATCAATAATTGTTATCTTACGAATGTCTCTTATAATTACATAAAATTTGATTACATTTATTTCATTTCATATCATTGGATCGTCACTTAGTCCGTTGGCTAAAATAACTATTTATAAATGTTGAGCCCCCCACAATATAGCAGTTACCAGTAGCCTTGTTGATAACAACAGTTACTTTCATGATCCCATCGCTCTCTGTCATTCGTACCTGTAGGTCATTCATGTAATAGTTTATATATCACAACACATGTGACATTCTTTTAAACATAATTCCCTTAAAAATCATTCATCATTTACAAATCTTGTATCATTTACAAATCTTGTATCATTTGCATGTGCAATAGTAATGATTTATTAAACATACTCACTAGATCAATAAAAACAATAAAATCATGAATATCGTTAGTGACAGCTCAAGTTTGAATTCATGCAACATGTGCAAACATTCTTCAATATGATGAACTTTCTAAATAAAGTTGTCTATTTATAAATCATATTGTAAGCCTATAGATGATATTCTTCTTAACTTAACACATGATTATTTCTCATGAATTGATGGAGCAACTCTGACAAGTTTTGTTAAGCTCGCCTCGAGTTCACCCACTAGAGTAAATTTCTTGAAATGACACTTTCCTTAGAAGAACTTTCATGAATTTTTTAACTAAGATCTTGATTTAACCCAAATGCACTTTACTTATTTCCCACCTTGATGGGATTTCTCCGCATAAAGTTTCTATTTTGATTCTTAACTTAGCCAACGATCGGAACCAGTCTTCAACAAAAACAAACATCCAATTTAATCCAAACTTCTTTAAGCCTTCTTTAAACCCAATAGAAGGTTCTCATGCATGCTGTAATGTTCGTGGCATACAATTAATGAAAAGATAAATAATTAGGTTGTTGGCGTTGATATGCATTTTTTTTCCTCAACCACAAATTCTCCTTAAATCCTTTTTCCTTTTCTTTTATTCCTTCTGTTTTTCTTTTCTATTTTCCCTTCCTCTTCTTCCTCCTTTTCTCCTATAGATTTCTCGTTGTTAGCCGTACCTCGGATATAGTTCTAGATTTTTTCTCCTCCAGCTACTGCAATCGGGATGCAAGCATGCTTCCGTTTACAACGAAAGACAGAAAAAGATTGTAGGAAAGAAAACGAAGGTTTCAAATTGCATGGAAATGGGGATTCTTTTTACAGATTTCCTCCGATAACTCTCAATCGAGAGTTACGGTTTTTGTCATTTGCGTCTGATCACGCTCTGCTACAGAAACCGAGTGGAGACCTTGCGGGAATGAGGTTTTGGGAGAGGGGAATGGGAAAATATGAAGTCTCTTGGGAAATTATTTACCTTGTGATTAATCTTAGCCATTTTGATATCTTTGTTTTTGCTGCTTTCTTGATCCTTTTTTATTTCTTTTTTTTCTTACTTTCTTGATCCTTTATAAATTGGTGTATGATTGACCCTATTGTTGTTCTTTGAGTTTGTGTGCTATTCTTAATGACATGCATTTGAATCTTACCCAGTTCTTACCTCAAGATCGAGTATGCGAGTTTGCTAAGTTAACTCCTGTACAACTTCTACAAGAAACTGAGAAGGCTGTTGGTGACCCTCAATTACCAGTGCAACATCAGGGACTTATTGAGAAAAGGAGAGAATTGAAGGATCTTGAAGTGGTATGTATTTAGACGTTATGGACAGTCATGCAATTCTAAAGTTTATGTTTTGAGTACAATTATCCTACTCTTTAGCATGAGCATCTACAACCTGTGAATATCTGAGGTAATCTTCTTGGGAAAAATCTAATCAAAACTTTTGCTATTCTCCTTTACTTTTGTGTTATAGAGTGTTGCCAGAAATAAGGACACGTTGAATCAGCTCAAAGCTCTGAATGCGCAGCAAGAAAAGGACGTGGAGCGTGTCCGTCAAAGAGAGAAAATTTTGTCCGAGGCAAGTATGTTATTTTGTATTGTTTTGCATGCGGTATAATATTATTATTATTTCTGTTGATTGGTACTATACATTTGAGCTTTACATGACAGTTCTTTTATACGTGTGTGGTGTATTAGATGAAAGCCTTCACTAAGGCTTTGATGTTGATTCAGTATTTTAGAAAGTGCGAATGCAAAGTAAAACATGCACTTCATAAACTTCTTTCATATTTTATTAATTTAAAATGATATATAAAATGTTTGCATCTTAATTTAAAATGACACACAGACACAAAGACACACAGACACACACAGATATGCGCGCGCGTGTGTGTGTATACATGTATGTATGTATGCATATATATGTATACGTTTATATACATATGTATATATGTGTATATGTATATAAAGCATAAAAAGTAACTTTTAGATGTTTTTAATATTTTTAAAAACAATTTGTCATATTTGCTAGCCTTCAACCACCGCTAACTATCGCTAAGCGTTGCTGCTTACTACCATTGCTTGCCACCTCAAGTTGTCAAGCACCAATATGTTGCTGTCATTGTTTCTTCATTGGCACCGCTGCGTCTCTGATGGCTATTGCATCATCAACCCAAATTTATTTATTCAATATATAACAAAAATATAAATATATTTTTAACATGTCAAACATGCTTTATTTTATTTAATATCAAAACATAAAAAATAAAATAAAATAAAATAAAAAGAATCCCAAATGGCCCCTTCATAACATAATTTGCATCTCTAAATGTTAAAATTGATTGTATTGCTACGTATTTTCAACAATTATAATTTTAAGTAATAGTTTGTGAAGTTTAATGTTTGTTTTTTTTTTAAATTCTAGACCAAATATTCAATTTCTTGTGGAAGGGAAATTAGGTTCTTGCAAATTTACAGTTTAACTTTATATTGCATAATTATGTAAAATTTTATCAAAAAAACAGTTGATCAAAACTAAGGCTTTGTTTAGTTAAATGCATGTAGGAAACGTGCTCTTCAGCAGTTTGGCTGATGGGGTGATTGAATTTCCCTACGAAGTGATGTATAGCATTCTTAACAACTTTGGTGAAGGGTGAAGGAAAAGGGAATAATCCAAGTGTTTAGGTGGGAAATTTGATTTTGTGGTTTTCTTTATATATGGAGTTTGATTTTGTGTGGTACGTTGAGTGCTTAAAGGAGGAAGATTCCTTTTTTGATAGAAGGTTATTTGAGTTTGTTGATTTAATTTTGAGTTGTAATTTTGAAACTTTTATTTAACTAAAGAATTTATTGAGATATAGTTATTTATGAAAGAACAAAAGCTTGTAAGAAAATCAGTTGAAAGAATCTTATAATGTTTGTTAGGTATTTAATTTTCTTATTTAGGAAGCAAGTAATTCAAAGATCTAATGTTCATGGTTTTTTTTTTATGTTGAGCATGTCAGGAGCATCTAATCTTAATACTAAAATTACTTTACTTTTATAAGACCATCTCTTTTAAGTAATTTCATGATATTTGTATTAGTCAATTCTTAAAATTGTTTTATAATATGATGCATAATAAATATCCATATGTAAATTTTTATATATAATGTTTTTTCTTAATATTTATTATTTTAGAGTGACTACATAATAATAATAAGCATTTTAAAAATGTTCATTATTATGATGTTTAAAGATTAACATGAGATTTGTTGTCAAATAATGATGACGAACTTCGTAGGGAGAGGTGATTGATCTTACAAGCTATGATGAAAATATCATTAATTTATTATTATTTTATCATTAAAATAATTATAATATTTGTTGGACCGTCTAATTCATCCCCACTTGAACTGTTGAACCTCCAGCATCTCCTTTCTGGTCAATGTCTTTTTTGGTTTTCAAAACGTTGTTGTTAGGTTGAGTATAGCCAATATAATAAGTTGGATCAATTGAGAATAAAATATATTAAAGTAATAGTAGGAAACGCACCTATGAAAGTTAAGACAGCTTAATATGAATTTCGGTTGTTAGGCAGGTACACTAAAGAATACAGCATGTACAATAAGGCAAGTTGATAAAAATAAGATGTAAATATTTAAGTAATCAAAGTAGACCAAATATAATAGGGATAATCACATAACACTCAAAAAATTGCTATTTACAAAACTAGCATCCATGTGGTTTTTTTGAACTTCCAAACCGATGCATTTATGCATGCTTTTATCAAACCTTTGGAAATTTGATAGAAATGAAAAATATGGGTTGGAATTCTTTTGTAATTTTTGAAATTTGAGTGAGAATTCAAAAAATGGTTAAAAGATGATGCTAGTTTTGTAAATAGCAATGTTTCAAGTGCTATGTATGTAATTGCCTCATAATAATATGGATACTAGTTGAACAAAAAATGTGTTAGATAGATCGTTTGCAACACATAACATGAATGCATGAAAATGAAAGCGATTAATATTGCTTGTTCCAAATAGTTGGGATAAAACTAATTGTGATTATGGTATGATAAATTATGCTACAAAAAATTTGTTATTTGTTAGATATAGTAGTCAAAAGCTTTTATTCTCGATAAACAATCCATCCACTTTCGTAGAAGTTTATTTCATAACTCATCTTAGAAGTGGGGAGCTCCACTTCACTTAGTGGCAAATATGATCTTTTGATTTGGAAGCTTTATAACATACCATTAAAAATTGAAATTTTCAAAGGGCTCAACCTGGCTTGGAAACCTGAACACCTTTTATGAATTGATTTAATGAACCGCTTAAAATCATGTTAAAATGTACTCTTGTTATGATTAATTCATAAATTTTTTATTCTTTTGTTTGCGCAATTTTTTTTTCTTTTGTTCATGTAATGCTTTGAATCGTTCAATCTCTAAAATCACATTATTTTTTCTTTCTAGCCACTGACAATGCCACGTCCCTTGGCTTCTTTGAAGTAACACATGTCTCTTTCTTTTTTCTAGCCTTGCCAATGTTGCCACTCCTCTCTTACTTCCATGTTACTTCTATATTTATAGACGTTGCTCCACCCAACCATCATTTTTACTTTTTTCTTATTCTAGCATTGATATTGCGTCTCTATTTTCTCATTTTCTTTCTTCATTATTCTTTTTAGTGGCTACAGTCAATAGCTGCTTTCTCCTTGATTGTTTTGAGGTCAATCGTTAACAATATAATTGGATCTAGGATATCGGAAACATCTGCTCTTAGCCATATGATAGGTACTTGTGTAGTTGTCATAAGAAGGGCACAATGGATTGTTTTTAGATTTTTTACTATTAATATTTGAAATCGTTCTCTTTTCGAAGATGAGCCTCCACTCATATTACTAATGATAGTTTTTCATCTCCTAGAGTCTTCTACTTCACGAGCTCTCTTCATTCTTTGCAGCTATGGTTTAATTCTTAAACTCTTTTGAAATGTTATTTACCATAGATAAATTCTTTATTCTACACCTTTTAAATTAGATAAGAAGACAGAAGTCTTTTGATCTTCATTTTTCACCATGATAGGAAGAAATCAAATAATGCAATATGATTTGTAGTTTTTGTTTTGACTCAGCTTAGGAGCTCAGAGCTTTTGAGGGGCAACAAGCGATCATACAGGAGATTGAAGCCTAACCAACAATTTAAATACCATTATCACTTAAAAATCATTTTTTCTTTCTTTCTTGCTTATAGAACTTCCAATACCAACCACTAAATCAACAATTTCTTTTTTCAATATGGTAATCATACAAGTCTTGAAATAAAACATATGGCATGCAAATGATGTTCTAAAAGAAAGTATCTACATTTTCTTACACTTAAATTAAATCATTAAAGCCATCAAAGTTACGAAACATTAGTTACTTTGCGCCTGATATAATCAAAACCTTATCTTTCATCCATTTACTTCGAAGGGACTTAATAAAACTTTTTTCTCAACTAAGGTGAGTTAATGCAAATAATATAGTGAGTATATCACAACCTTAAACTATAGTTGATGTGACATCAAATTTTTTTTATCATCATGCATGAATTTTCAAGCATTTTAAGCAAGAAATATTTTAAATTTAGATTCACAATCACTCGAACCCCCATTTCAACAAATTTTGATAGTTAGACTGAGCGTTTATAACCCAATGACTCTAAAGGTTATCCAATTTGAGTTCAAATCAACCTAAATCAATTAGTTACTTAACATGTAGTCTAAAGTTTTAGTGCATCAATTAGATGACCAAATAACTTAAAATTTGGCATGTTTTAATTGAAATGAAGTGTCTCGATGAGAGAAATTTAGTGAACTCAAGTTCATTCACTTCAAAATTATATGTGATTTAAGGATTCAATGTTGATCGTCTAATAGAGTATTTTGAAAGATTAGCCAAATTACTAAAACATCCCTCTCAAAAGTTATAAATAGGCTTTTTTTCTTCACTTGAAGGAGGGAAAGGAGAAAAAATAGTACGTTGTTTATTAAAGCTTAACTCTTAAAATCCCGATAATTTTCGTCGGTCACCTGAGCTCGTCGCCGACCTCCAAGGGTCTCCTTCGACCGTTAACCAATGTCAACAACCAACAACTATTGTTTTGAATGTTATATTACGACTATTATTGCATCTTGAAACTATGACTTATGTAACAATTTATAGCTTTTGTGGCCTCCACTTATGGCTTGGTAGCTCCACAATGAGTGTTATAACGACCAAGTATGACTTCTATAATCAATTACAACTTCTATAGACAACTATGATTGTTATAGGCTCACCACGACTATTATGGTTAGCTATAACAATTATAGCCTCAATTATCCTTAACAGTTACGTCTATTGGGTTATTTTAATGTAGTTATGATTTCAACATCATTTTGTAATCACACATTCCCTAATCTAGGTGAAGAATGGATCTTTGCACTTTTATTTAGCTAGGTTAGGCCCAATGATTTTTTTCATTTATCAGGTTTTTCATATAAAAGATTTTGGTTTCTCCTCCCATGATTTTATTTTACTTATATGTGTTGAATCTCCGTGCAATGCCAAGATGTTAAATTATCGCTCTGTCGTCGCCATTTTTCTAGCACGCAACAATAGTATTTTAAAGGAAAAAAATGATAAGCATTGTAGTAATTTTATTTAAACTATATGTAAATCACAATATTTACTTGTAAATCATAATATTTACTTTGCATAATAGTAATAATTTTGACCATAAACATTTAGTAATAGTTAGAGTCATGTATAGTAATAGAATCATAACATTCACCTAATTGGCAATAAGAGCTTGAACATGTACTTTACTTTTCATATTATAGAGATTTTTCTATACTAACTTATACTAGTCAATATTTAATTTATAGGTCTTAGGAGCATTGTCTAAAAATTTAACTCAACTCTGTTTGATATGTTCTTTATCAGCACAGTGAAGTGTAGGACAAGTCCACTCTTGTTTGAAGTGTAAAGCTATTAACTTATCTCAAGCTGATACATACTCCATTGATACAATGAGGCGTTTGTCATATTTCTATTATTATCTATGTTGGAAAGCAAAATCTTTATCACGTGGATACATTAGTTTCCTCAACTAATATAAGTAAAAATGGTAATTCCATTGCACATATAAGTATATCTTTATATTGTTTCTTTTTTATTCTACTCTGCTTAGAATGCCTATTTATAAGGAAAATTATAGTGTGTATGCTTTATTCCAACTAAAGTAAAATAAGTGAGGCATAATGCAAAATATTCTTTATTCCAAGCAATATGAAAGATCACTTGCATGAGAGATAAATTATTATGACTATGGTTATGGTTTGATCACAATAAAACATATAATGTATATAAATTGACCAGGATGATAACTATAACAATTAAATGCAATTAATCTAATGAAAAGAAAATATTACTTAAATTTAGAAATGTAATCATCCACGAGAACTTGAATTTTGAACTATTTTTTTAGCTACAATATTGCACCTTAATTGACTCCTATAAACTGATTACATTAATCAAGTAAAAGAAATATGCAAATTAAAGTAAGGGTCTGTTTGGGGAAGCTGCAGCTTATCCAGCTTATCCAGATAAACAACTTATCCTGATAATCTGCTGATCAGTAGCTTATCCTGATAAGTTGGCTGGTTGTTTGGTTTGTGCGTTTGAGAAACAACTGATTTTGGATAAATAATTATTCCGTACCTGTTCTGGATTAGCTGTTTGGTTTGTGCGTTTGATTAGTAACTGATTCTCAACTTTTTCTAGATAAATGACCAATTTGACACTCAGCTGTTGTGCTATTTGTAACAATACTGCAATGATTACACATTAGATATTTTAGAACCAATAAAATCCCTTCATAACAACACAAAGAACATATACACCTCATTTAATAGGGAGTATCAGAAAACCTAATAAAGAAAAAGAAATAACATGTTAAATTTACAAGTAAAAGAATGACAATATTCATTTAAAAATGTAGAAGCACGCCACGAGTAACATTGTCCTGTTGGGGCACCATAGAACCCCGAGCAACATTGTTCAGTTACCGTCAAATCTCGAGCCACGTTCTACATAGAGCAAAATTTTCCATTTGGGATATCGTAGAATCAGCCGGCCTATTTGCCCACCTGAGGGACTTGCAGTCGTCCGGTCCGTTTGCTCACCACGTGCACCTGTAAAACTGCCGACCGTAGCTACGTGGCCGGTGTGAAGTAAGTAACAAAGATGACAGTCCGAAGCGGCATAACACTTGCCTGGAGATCCCCAAAAACCTGGAGCTCATCATTCTGCAATTATTAAAGATAGAAAACGTCAGTCGTTAGATTAGATAAATTAGAAAAAAAAATGTTGAACATGAAAATAAGACGCGGTATTAAATCAAGAAACGAAGAACTAAAACATAAAAATAGAAGAACACCACAAAAAAAGGTGGTGTGGGGGCTCAAATAACTCACCACGTCAACAAACGATTCTGTCACTATAATATGACATGTGACCTTGTAAAGAAATGAGTTCTTAGTTGCATTTAACTCTCATGTAATTAGCCTC
Source organism: Phalaenopsis equestris (assembly GCF_001263595.1). Taxonomy (NCBI): domain Eukaryota; kingdom Viridiplantae; phylum Streptophyta; class Magnoliopsida; order Asparagales; family Orchidaceae; genus Phalaenopsis; species Phalaenopsis equestris. The sequence continues at coordinate 79,646,929 of NW_018164444.1, forward strand.
CATGTGTCACATGTCCCAACCACCCAAAAAGGCCATTCAGAGTAGCCTAAAAACCTGCTAACCCGAGAAGAACAAAGGTGTTTGGGTGCCTTCACTGTGTATATATTTCGATGTCATCAAGTGAGTTCGATCAACGTAGGATTTGTAATATTCGTACAAGAGAATGATTATCACCACAACTTTTCCTCTATTTATCAGTTGCTAACAATCCATCGTGATAAATTCTCTACGAAGGCAATAAGTGAGAAGCAGAGAAAGTCAGAAAGAATATAATAGTACCAAAGGGAAATTATAATGAGCAGAGCACAAATTAACATCCACGTCGCAAACGTCCAATGAAAAAAAAAGGAGATAAACAACTTATGTACATAAAGAAAACATAACGAAAAAATCTAGAGTAAACAAAAGCAACACATAATAACTCCACAACATCATTGGTCCATACAAAAAAGCTAATAGTAAACTCAGAGATCGGGATCCATTTGCATGAATATCTCCCTGCGTGTCGGGTTTTCCAACAACTGCAACGACTTCATGTAAAATACCTTTTCCGACTTAACTTCAGGATACATATCAATAACTCGAATAAAGTCACGTATGAAGGGGTTCCGTGAAGTACTGACCTGACTTTTAAATGATTCTAGCAGTTCTTTTATTGAGCTTTTGATGAAAACTGCTCATTCCTTTTTCTTTGCTCAAACTTAGGCCGCATTAACTGGCTTGTGCACTCCTGCTCCCTCTGACTTTGGGCTAGGGACTCCACCAGAATCACCTAATTGCTCCACCTCCGACTCATCCAGAATGCCTGTGAAGCTGTGCTCACTTAGGGTGAACGCATGAGTTTCCATTGCAACAACGTCACAGAACATTTCAACTTTTCCTCTTAAACTGGATCATTGTCATTGACTTTGAACTTCCTACCGGTTGGAATTGCCCGCAACAAATGAATATTCTATTAGTTGAAGCAGCGTCATAGTAAATACAGTAAAATGGGAAGCATTCATCGGATAGGTTATAGCATGTAATTTCTCTGCCCACCATGTCTCAGAAGCATCTATTGTCCGTTTCACAGGATCCCAACCCAATTCTGTAGATCCCCTTTTCAGTTCCTTTCATACCTTCCAATTCTTCTTTTGTTGGTCTTACTTGTTCTTAAATTTCATCCTATCATAATCCCTTCCTGTCATTTTCTTGAACTTTGTCATGAAATTTTTGTACCCTTCGTTGTTGAAATAGGTGGTGTGTCTATTACCCAGCTTTATCTCTTTCAAACAAAGTTCGTAAAAAAAATAATAGTGACATCATTATCCCACTTGGTTGATGTTTCAACCTTCTCGTTCTTACTCATTGAGTTTCTTTAAAAAGAAACGAAGCGATAGAAGAGAAAAAGCAAAGCAGTAAAATCATGACGAAAAAAAAACATATAGATAAACTTCTACATAAAGCAAACACTTGAAAAAACGACTATCACACACCCAAAGCCAGGAGATCACACCCAAGCCACCTCACACATCCACCTTAACCAATCCACCACACACAAGCCACCTCACACACCCACCACCAACTCACACGCCTAAAGCTAAGGCATTATACCCAAGTCATCGTAAAGGCATCCACTACAACCAATCCACCACACACTCACCACCTCACACACTCACCACCAACTCACACACCCAAAGGCAGGACATCACTCCAAAGCCACCGTAAAGGAGCATCCACCACAACCAATCCACCACACACAAGCCACCTCACACACCCACCACCAACTCACACACCCAAAGTCAGGAAATGCATCCACGACAATAAATCCACCACACACAGGCTACTTCATCACACCCAAGCCACCGTAAAGGCATCCCACCACAACCAATCCACACGCCGGCCACCTCACACACCCACAACCAACTCACACACCCAAAGCCAGGACATCACACCCAAGCCACCGTAAAGGCATCCACAACAACCAATCAACCACACATAGCCACCTCACACACCCACCACCAACTCACACTCCCAAAGACAGGACATCACACCCAAGCCACCGTAAAGGAGCATTTACATATATACCATAGTTTCTATGTATCTGCATACATACCGCCAAATTCTTTTGCATGTATAGAAGGTAAAAGAAAATGGGGATGCAGCATTTGTACAAAAAATGAGCATTGACATACATTCCACCTGATTCTTATGTGTCAAATTGCGGCATTTACATTCACACAACCCAATTCTTATGTATTTACATGTCTAAAACCTGAAATTTACTTTTTGCATTTGTACCAACCAAATGCTCCATATCAAATAAAAAAAATATGACAAACTGTAGAGCATGTTAAATGAAGGTGGTAAAACTGATAGGCACCAAAATATCATGGCAATGCTAACAAGAATTTTTGGGGCCGTGAAATCTCTTTTTCCATCTCAGTAGAGAACCGCAGAGAGGAGAAATGCCCCAACCATAGATTATTCTGGAGAAGAAGAAGAATTGCATTTACATTCTCACATCCTACGGATGAAGGAGAATCACAGAGAGGAGAAAGAGTATCACAACAACGAAAATAACCTAGGGCACGAGATGAGGGACGGTAGAAAGGAGAAGAAGAACCGCATCAGATCGATCCAGGAGAAGGAAAATCACAACATAAGATTGCACGGGATGAGAGACAGTAGAGAGGAGGAGAATCACACCAGATCGATCCAGGCTTGGAGAATCACAGCAGAAGAATTGAACGAGGGTATTATTGCGATAGATAAACAGATACGTGGGACGCGAGCTACGACCCGCGTTCCGTATCTAATAGAAATAAGAAAGTACGCATCCTGAAACGCACGCCAAACACACAAAACAAACACCCACACGACGTTTTGAAAATGCACAAGCAACAAATAAGCTGCCCCAAACTGACTCTAAATTTAATTCCCAATACCTAAACACATCATAATATTTTTCGTAAATTAATAATACCTTGCATATATTTCGACTGTTGAAAGCTGATCTAGAATGGTCCATCATGATGACACAAAAATGATCCAATTTTGTCCCTCAACTATTCAAAATTAATCTCAAATTTGCCCCTGAGTGCTAATTGTGTTCAATTTTCAATAGTTGGGAGATTAAATTGGAGTATTGCAAAACTTTGAAACTAAATTGGTCACATTTGAAATTGTTGGGACCATTTTGGAATTCACTCCTTTATTTATAGCTTTATGTATATAAGCAAGTAATCAGTTATGGCTTTTTGACTCCTTTCTTCATAGTTGATATTAAATTACTTTAAAAAAAATTCGTGTCTTGGCTTAGTTCAAGTAATAGTAAATATATTATTAATTAATTGTCAGTGAATAATTTTCTCATTCGTAATAGACTATTATTTGGTAGCATGCATCATTCCAACTAAACGGTTAACCTAGAATTAAAGACCAACTCAAATTATTCATTTTAAGTTTAATTTTAAGGAGCTTGGTTATTATTATCTTTTAATTTCGGATTGCATGCAAATAGAAAATAAAATTTCCTTATTTGGCTAAGATTTTGCATGCTTATGGAGGAAAGATGCGAGGAAGAAAAATAAATAAATTTTTATAATACCTCATAACATTGAGAATTTCCAGGCAATTTTAGATATGGAGAGGCCCACGAGATTGTGCAAGCTGGAGAATATTATTTGTGAGAATATGGTTTTAAAAGTTGAGACGAGAGTTTAAATTAGCGCACTTGAGATTATGAATATATTAACTTAAGAATAATAGGAGAGATTTATCCTTGCCAACTAAGGTTATTTTCAATTGATGATGAAAATCATTAGAAGATCCTTATTTTTATCCATATGAGTTATTAAAGAAAATAGAGAAAACTTAATGAAAATCTAGATGACAAGCTATCAAATAAGTGATTTATCCTTTATGGCAAACACTTATAACCTACTTATATAAATTCTTGTCGAAGCAGTTTTTCCTTCATTCAAAATCATTCCGTAGATCCAGCCTTGGCTGTACAGGGTATTTTGGAATGTGAGAATATTGTGGGAGGATCTCGATCATCCTTGGTTTATGCCACGAATCTTCTCTCTCTTCTAAATTATTTGGAGGCAGTTTTGACCTATTCAAACCAGCCCTTTTCATGCCTGTCCTCATCCATTCGGTTTTAATTAGGTGAATTGCAATTATGCCCTCCAAACTTTTATTTGTAACCTCTATGCTGTCTTGATGTAACCTCTTGTGCTCCATGGGTACTGTGGGCCTTTTGGACTTGTCCTGACTTGACGTTGGGCTGGAAAATTGACTCTATCATTTTGGTGCTAGAGCCTTTGTGTCACTTACAATCCACAAATGGAATTGGGGATACACCAGTAAGATGTAGCTGGTTAACATGTTAATTGCTAGTACTTGTTGTGTCATCATTAACCTTTTTTTTTCTCGAAGTTGAGAGGTCTTGTTCTATTTTAAGGCATCTAAATTTATATGATGACAATATTTATCCTGAAATACCCTTTTAACAACTCAAGCTGGGTTAATACTATTTGAATAGATCAATATAGAATGAATGGCCAACCCACTATGGAAGAGGTAGGCGATCAAACGTTCTAAAAGAGGGGAATTGAATATTTACCTATCATAATTTCTGAATCCATTCTGACAGAATTATCATATTCTATTATTTTAGATTTATTTTATTATTTTAATGTTTGCACATTCCAGTGTTGCTTGGCCAAGATTTATTTAATGCTGTTGAATTCGAACTTCAGGTTGAAACCCTCAAAAAGAAACTGCCTTGGCTTAAATATGATATGAAAAAGATGGTGTACAAGAATGCACAGAATCAAGAGGCAGAAGCAAAGAGAAAGCTGGACGAAGCTGCTAAAATGATGAATGAACTTAAGAAACCCATTGAGTATGTTACCAATTATAAGAACTAGTTTTGCTGGTTCTATTGAGGATTCTTCGTTTGGTTGGAACAACATCTATATTATTTACATTCTTCTGCTAGAATATGTCATTGAATTCACAGGTTTTGATAATGGGTATAAAAATTTATGTTTATTAAATATTTTGTTATATGCTAACTGGGTCTGTTGAAGTACATGGAAATTTTTTAGTTAGATAGAGTAACTCTTAAGAAGAATAGTAAATATAAGAAATCAGTTGTTTTGCTACTGGAACTCTATCTTCCGATTATGTTCCATGTTAATTCGGCATAGATTTGAGTTTGTGATCATTTTTCAGCATACTCCTTGTCTTTTGAGGTGTTACCATTGTTATGATTTATGGTTTCCATTTCATCAGAGATCTAGTGTTTTTTTTTTTAACAATAACATTGGAAGATTTAAGATTGCTGATACAAACTGGGCTTGGATTCCATTGAGAAGCATGATACTTTGGCAATTATTAAAGTTGAATATTGGAGAATTAAAATGATATGCATTTAATATCTTATTTTTTATAAAAAAGTTGTTTGTTGGATAACAGTCTTTGTACATGCGCATGCTTCTTGCATGTATAATGAAGATGCTTAGTTGACATGCTTGTGGTGGTGTAAGGTCAATTGCATGCTATGCATATATATGCATATACAGGAGTAATGTTGGATGTGTTTGATTTGCAGAAGGTTATGACCATGGAGATGTGCTTCATTTTGTAGAAGCAAACACCAGGTATTGACTTGCCATGCGTTATGAGTTTGTCAAATCACAATAATGCCAAGTTTTCTATTGTAGTTTTTTTGTTGGCATGCTGACTTCATGGATATGGTGGTTATTGAATGTTGCGGGGCTTTGACAGGGAAGCGGTCGCTCAAACCAGGGGGCAGGAGTTACCACTCTCTTTTTTTTCCTTTGTTGTCTTTTTTTGATCCCTTACCTATCTCTACTTTCCTTCCTTTTCGATGACTCCTATTCTAATTCTTGCCTATTCTATGCTCTTTTTCTATAAATTTCCTATTTTACTTCTTGTTTATTTTATTTTTTAATTTCCCTTATATATATATGTGATGTTTTGCTTAAGTTAGGAGTTTTGATTTTTTTTCAGAGTTCGGAATTCTGCTGGTGGCATTTTCTTTTTTTAAGGGTTTTTTACGATGACGAGAAGTTGCTTCGACTGTAATTTTGTCCAAGGTAGTGACTATCTCCATTGTTCCCTCACCTTCCAACTGTCGTCGATGCCTTCTTGCACCTCTCAACAGGCCGCCGACCTCCCCCACACCTTCTAGCAGGCTGCCAACTAGCTTTCGCTCCCTTTCTACGACTGCCTAGTGTTGTTGCTTCCTCCGACCACCATCCAGTAGGCTGTCAGCCATTCCTGTACTCTTCTTGCTTCCGTGAACGCCACCCTGCAAATTCTACTAGGCCGTCGACCTCCCCTGCATCCTCCAGCAAGTCGCCAGCCAGCTCCTCTCTTTTCCGAGTAGTTGTCCACACTGTTGCTTCCTCTTACCACCTCCAGCGCTCGTCCAACAGTTGTTGACTCCTTCTGATAGTACTTTCCCGTTAGGCAGCCACCCTTCCAACAGCTTGCCAGCACTTGCAGCTCCACTTCTTGCACCATTTGGCAGCCTACCACAATTGCTGCCCCCCCTCCGACGCTGCAACCCTAGCAGTCCTTCATCTTCCGACAACAACCCGCACTCGCAGCTCCCTCCACTTACATCCATGGATCACACCCACCTAACCGCCGATGTATGCGGAGATTCTTCTTTGTCCATAGCGGGCTCTTGCTAGTCTTGTTGTCATTGTGTTGTTTTCATTGTTGTTCGAGTCTTGATTGTACTTCTGGCTGTTTGCTTAATAATATTTGCTTCTATCCGCGTGAGTTGAGTTAACCTTTTTATTATTTGATATTAGAGCTAGCCTGAACTTAGTTCTATCCTAGGATTCCCTAGAGCCTTTTTTTTTCTTCTCATTTTTTTTTATTCCCGTATCTTTCTTTTGCTTCCTCTCTTTTCGTTCTTTCTTTTTTTTTCTTATTATTTTTTCCGCAGATCTCAAACCTTCAATCATGGCTCCGAGGAGATACATGCCAGACCCCACCCAGGATGAAATACAACGGGATATCTGTTGTCAGCAACAGAGATTGACAAAGATGGATGATGGAACCCAGGGGGTGATTACTCTCGATTGTGATATGGAGAGTCGAAAGGGAGACAGGGGCGAAGATCTGAATACGTTCCACAGTGAAGACATCAATGATGAGGAATGCTGATTTTGCCGCTTTGGTATTCAATATCAGATTTGGTCGAGATAGGAGCCCATATTTGGGGGAGACAGGGGCTTTGACATCAAAATGGATCTGCTAGAGTTTGAGAGTGGCATGGTTCAAGATGACTGTCAATTGATTACAATCAATAGAGCAACTCTTCGAAATAAGGATGTGCTTTAGGATAAACGAGTGAAAGTTTCCTGTCATCAAGTTAGAAGAGAGCGTCTCTTGTGGTGGGAAGACTTGCAGAGGCAAAGGAAAAGAGAAGGCCATGATAAAATGTTCAAGTGGGAGAAGATGAGGAAAAAATTGAAACGGAAATATCTCCCACCTTTTTACCGCCAAGACATGTTTCTGAGGCTCCACCACTTGCAGCAACGAGATCTCTTAGTGGAAGAATCCACCGCATAATTTGATTAGTTACAGATGAAATGTGAGCTGGTCAAGCCAGAGAAACAGACGATCGCTCGGTATCTTGGGGGGCTTGATTCTTGCTATTTGTAACGGGGTATAATTGCAACCCTACTGGTCGCTTGGAGACGTTCAATACTTATTCTGACAACAGTCTTTAGTTAGGCAATCACTTACAACTACAAAAACCGATAAGTGTCCTTCTGGAGGAGCTAGCATGACAGTACCAGGAAATGACTGATAGGATAAGAGGGAAGAAATAGGAGAAAGATAAATCTTCCAATGCAGTACAAACCAGGAAATCATTCAGGTACTACAGTTATAGCCACATAGGCTCCCGTTGTCCCGCGAGCGTGGTTGTCACAATCACAGACCAGTGCGCCGTTGAGGAGGTGGACGAGGAGTCAGAGGATAGCCAAGAGGAGGAGCTTCAACTCCAGGGAGATGAAGAAGAATTACTAGTCATACGAATGGTTTTGCAGTTAGAGCCGGAGCGAGATCATTCCTGGTTAAGATCCAATATCTTTCGCACCAAGTGCATGGTAAAGGGCAAGGTTTTGCAGCTTAATCTTCAACAGGGGGAGTTGTGAAAATGTGGTGTTCACATTGGTGGTGAAGAAATTGGGATTGACCACGCAGAAATATCTTATCCTGTTCCCTTACCTGCTGAAGAAAGGGTATGAGATACATGTGGATTAGTTGTGCCTAGTAGAATTCTTGATTAGGGATCGACTACAGAGCAAGTATGGTGTGATTTGGTTTCGATGGACGCCTGATACAATATGTTGGGAAGTCTTTGATTGTTTGACAAGTAAGACTCAACACAATTGCTTCAAGAACACTTATTCCCTTAAAGATGGAAAACACATTGTGTTATTACCCGTTAAGGATGAAGAGGTGGGGGCAATACATAGGAAGTATTAATGCCACGAGCCATTTTCATGCAGTCAGTTCGAAATGCATCAGTGGCAGTGATATTTATTTTTACTAGATTGGGCTCAAAATAGTGAGATACCAACACTACTACAACCACTGCTACAGGACTTTCAGAATATGATGATTGACAACCTTTTGGAAGGATTACTACCACTTAGAGGCATTCAACACGCCATTGTTCTCATAACAGGATAAGTACTGCAAGATCAGCTCACCTACAAATTAAGACCTCTGGCGGCAGGTGCAAAATCTCATCGCAAGGTGGCTTATGAGAGGGAGCACCAGTTCATGTGTTGTTCTTGCCTTGTTGGTGCCTAAGAAGGACGGGTCGTGATGGATGTGTATTGAGAGTAGGGTCATCAACAAGATCACCTTCAAGTACCAGTTTCCCATTCCTTACCTGGATTATCACTTGGACTAGTTACATGGAGGCAATATCTTTTCCAAGATTCGCTTATGCGATAGATAGCACCAGATACGAATGAGACCAGGAGACGACTGGTAAACTACTTTCAAGACATGCGATGGTCTATACTAGTGGACGGTTATGCCCTTCAGCTTTTTAAATGCATCAACTCTTTTATGAGTAATGAATCGGTTATTCCGGACCTACATTGGGAAGTTTGTGGTGGTCTACTTTGATGATATTCTGTTATACAACTGCTCCCATTAGGATCACTTACAACACTTGAGGGAAGTGTTTGAGTTACTGCGAGTAGAGAAACTATATACCTAGCGGAAGAAGTGCCACTTCATGATGAACCAAAAATGCTTTTTATGTTATATTGTGTGTAGTGTAGGCATTCAAATAGACTCCACAAAGATTGAGGCCATCATAAGTTGGGTCGCCTTGTAGTCGTTCATTGTGCTGAGACAATTTCTGAGGTTAGCATTGTTTTATAGGCAATTCATCTGGAACTTCGACATTGTTACTGACCCGCTGACACATCGAAGGAGGTGTCTCAGGCACTAGTTCTAGTATTATTGGATTTCAACCAACTATTCGAGGTACAGTGTTATGCATCTGGAGTAGTATTGAGCTAGGGGGGTCACCTCACTGCCTTTTTCAGTGAAAAGTTAAATGATGCTAGAAGAAAATACTCAACATACAACAAAAATTTTATGTATTATAAGAGTTTTGGAGCACCGGAGTGATTACTTGTTGATGAGCGAGCTCATGCTTTTTACGAATCACAAAGCTTTGAAATTCCTTAACAGCTGAAGCAAATTGAAGAGCTGACACACCACTTGGGTGGAGTTACTAGCATTATTCCAGTTCGTGCTTAAGCACAAGGCGAGAAGCCTGAATTGTGTAACACATGCACTGAACTGTCGTCACCTATTGATCACGTCGATGCAAACTCGAGTTGTGGGTTTAAAGGCAGTAAAAAACTTGTATGAAGCAGATGAGGACTTCAAAGAAATCTTGAAGCAATGTCAGGAGAAGCTGACCAGGTAGTACTATCGAGCTTGTTCTACCAAAGTAAGTTATGCATTCCTAGATGCTCGTTGAATGAGACCATTGTTCAGGAGAGCCATAGTGGAGGATTGGCAGGATAGTGCTTTTTTATTTAATATTAAAGATTTGAGTGCGATGTGGGTAAATTTGAAAGTTTCAATGCGAGATATGTAAATACATAACAATTTTGTGCCATGTATGTGATACGCCTGGTGTTAAAATTGGCACACTTTTCCACAAAAATTAGGACAACAACAATAACAACAACAAAGCCTTAATCCCACTACGTGGGATCGACTACATGAATCCTTTTTCTTCATTGCGTCCTATATTTTTTTTTAGTTCTAGTAAATTAAAATCATTTTTAATACGATAAGCCCAAGTCTTCCTAGGTCTACCTCTGCCTTTCTTAACACAAGTCAAATCTAAAACATCTACTCTCCTAATTGGATCATCAGATGGTCGACGTTTAATGTGACCAAACCATCTAAGACGACTTTCTCTAATTTTGTCCGTCACAGAAGCTACACCAACCCTATCACAAATATATTCATTTCGCATTTTGTCTATAAGTGTAAAGTCACTCATCCACCTAATCATTCTCATCTCGGCAACACTTAACTTATTATTATGCTTCTCTTTTAAAACCCAACATTCAGTGCCATAGAGCATTGCAGGTCTCACACCGTCTTATAAAATTTTCCTTTCAGTCTAAGCGGTACTTTTCTATCACATAAAAGGCCCGAAGCATTCCTCCACTTCAACCAACCAACTTAAATTCTACTATTAACATCCCCATCGCTTTGAACAACAGACCCAAGTTATCTAAATCATTCACACCTTTTAATAATTTGATCACCCAAAGTCACACTTCTGTCACTAGAGCTATTACTAGCTTTGAACAACGGACCCAAGTTATCTAAATCATTCACACCTTTTAATAATTTGATCACCCAAAGTCACACTTCTGTCACTAGAGCTATTACTACTAAAATTACATTCCATGTATTCAGTTTTAGTTCTACTTAAACGGATATATTCATTTCGCATTTTGTCTCTAAATCTAAAGCCACTCATTCATCTGATCATTCTCATCTCGGCAACACTTAACTTATTATTATGCTTCTCTTTTAAAGGCCAAACATTCAGCGCTATTGAGCATTGTAGATCTCACCACCGTCTTATAAAATTTTCCTTTTAGTCTAAGCGGTAATTTTCTATCACACAAAAGGCCCGAAGCATTCCTCCACTTCAACCAACCAACTTGAATTCTAGTATTAACATCCCCATCTACATCACCGTCGCTTTGAACAACATACCCGAGATATCTAAATCGTTCGCACCTTTTAATAATTTGATAATGAAGGGGTGCAACACGAGAACTTCTCAGGACGTCACACATCCTAGTACTACTCTCGCCCAAGCACGCTTAACTGCGGAGTTCTGATGGGATCCGGTGCACTGATGCTGGTATGTTCCACTCCTCAGTAAATGGAGTGCAACACGAGGACTTCCCAGGAGGTCACCCATCCTAGTACTACTCTCGCCCAAACACACTTAACTGCGGTGTTCTGATGGGATCTGGTGCACTGGTGCTGGTATGGTCGCACCCGAGAAATTAGGACAAACACAAATTTTTATTGCAATAATCCAAACAACTCACACAAATACAAATGATAAGGTCCTACAATTTGAGAGGTAGGCGATCTCTCCCAATTCCTACAATTCAAGTGGAAGGAAATCTCTCCCATCACCACCCAATCTCATGCATAAACCTAACCCTAGACATAACTAGCCTATTTATACCCAACAATAATTATAATAAAAAACTAATTACCTTTAGACATACAAAAGACAAATTTGCTTTTAGGTTAGGCGCCAACGCAAAAATACTCCCTCCTAAAGACACCTTGTGCTCAAGGTGGGAAAAGTAAGAGTGTTCTTCCTCCCTCTCAACGGTCTCTATTTCTTCATTCTTTGCTTCCTCGTCATGCACTATGAGAACTTGTAATCCTTGATCATTACAACGGTGTTTTGGGGTAAAATTCTCATCACACTGAAAACTTAACCCCTTAACTTGCTTCTCCTGAATCTCTGTTTTTGTAAGGTGCTTGAGTATTGATCCCGGTCTTGGTCTTTTATTCGTGCCCCGTGCAGTCTCCCTATGAACTTCTACTGTTTGAGCTTTTGTTATCGTCGTGGTTGTAGCAGTTCGGTACGATGTTCCGTGTTGCTCCTGCTGGCCTTTTTCATCTGATTCGTCCTCTACCATTTGAGCTAGCTCCATCATCTCCCTCAATTCTTGCTGTCTCAATAGTCGGAGTGATGCCTATATGTTGGGTTTTAGGCCCTTCATGAAATTTCCATCAAATCCTGTTTCAGAAATCCCCCTCAACCATCTCGACAATAGCTTAAAGCTTTCCTTATATTCCATGAAAGTCCTCCCCTGAGTCAAGACATAGAATTGCTCGTGTAAGTCTCTTTTTTATATTGTTCATAAACATTTCAACAAATAATCATTGAATTCCTCCCATTAATAAATATTGTATCTAGTCTCCCTCCACGAAACCAGGTTAGAGTTTCCCTTCCAAACATAACATTTCTGCCATGAGTTTCTCCTTCGCATCTTGCCCATTCACCGCGAAGTATTGCCCCACCCAATACACCCACCTATGTGTGTCTTACCCCTCGAAGATCAACATTTTAACGTCCTAACTCTAACATCTCCACCCAAACTTCTTCTTTCTTTGTTGTTTTCTCCCATGAATCGAGGGCAAAACTCTCACCTTCAATCGTAGCCATATCCCCTCCCTGCTGCTCTCTTTTCTTTTTTTTTGTTTTTTTATACTTTTTTCATAATCTCTTCTCCATGTTTCGACCCAATCACCTCTATCAAAAATCTCTAATCCACCCATAGTCAGAGCCTTAAGAAATCGTTCGTGACGGTGGATGCTTTCCTTCCCATGTTCCTCACGTTCAATATATTTTCCTTTCGATTTAGCCAATGAATCTCTGTCCAACGCTTGGGTAAGTTTGCAAATTGAACCGGCAGTAAGGTCTTGGATTGCATTTCAATAACATTCTTTATCATCTCTCAAATTTCCCCTATGCTCTCAAATCAGTCATCCATTTGAATCTCCAAGGAAGAACCCATCATCTATGGAGGCAAACATTTCGTACCTCTTAGATTCGATTTTGCTAATCTTTTCCTCTATTTTCTTATTCGAATAAATTATCTATATTTTTAGTTGTCATTATTCCCAAAAAAAATTTTGATCACCAAAAGACGACAGCACTTGCGCATTATTAGATGAAGAAAACAATTGAAAATTCCTAAATTTCAGAGTTGACACTGCAGAAAACTACACGGTGTGGTCGCTCTACACCACGTTTACACCATGTTTCTTTCGTTACCTGCTATGAAATTCGCAACTGTACCACACGTGGCGTGCCACAGTCCCACCCTCAGCACCCTACAAACTCTGATTCACGCGGTCTATCACTTTCCTTTGAGTTGAAGCCGCGTGTTGCTATCACGGGGAAATAATTGAAAGACGCGATCCTTCCTACGCGAATTGGTAAGCCATGATCTCCTTCGTTGCCTTCCTAGATCGCAACAATCTCACTGTATCTTGAACGTCAGTCATGTTGGCACTGTCATTTCGACTGTATCGGCCTGTATCTTGCTTTCTTTCGTAACCGCGACGCTTCCATTAACTGTTTCGGTTGTGGTCACCACGATCACTAAACGTATCGATCCCTTTGCTTTCTGCTACTACGACTGTATCACGATCAACTTTCCTAGTGCGCAGGGTTCTTCATTCCGCATAAATAGTCGTGGATTTCCTTGTCATGTTGTGGATCGAAGCTATGGATCTCGATCATTTTTCTTTTATTCCCAGAACTGATTGCTCTGATATCAATTTGATACGATCTTGCGTCAAAATCGACACACTTTTCCACAAAATTTAGGGCAAACACATTTTTTTATTACAATAATTCAAACAATTCACATAAATACAAATGATAAGCATCTATAATTCGAGAGGTAAGCGATCTCTCCCAATTTCTACAATTCGAAATGTAGGAGTTTTGTCCCAAACCCTTAACCTAAGACTCGCCACTCAATCTCATGCTTAAACCTAACTCTACACATAACAAGCCTATATATACCAACAATAATAATAATAAAAGACTAAATTATCCTCGGGCATTCCAAAGACAAATTTGCTCTTAGACTAGGCACCAACGTATCAGTATGTAAACACCCCTTTATTTTATTATAGTAGCTTGCTGTTCATTATTGCATCCCTTGTATTTCCCATTTTACTGCACAATTGAGTCTCCAGGCCTCTGTGTTCTTCCGGTATCTCCGCTGCCATCTATTTATTTGTTTGAAATAGCTTGTTTTACCATTGTGCTACCTACGTTATAGTCCATCAAGGTGTTATCGTAATGTGGCTTTACTATTCTGTACGGTCAATACAATTCTTTACCCCGGCATTCTCTGCTCAATTTTTTCATTCGGAAGTTTCGTTTGGTCATTAAAAAGTTGATTTTTATGAAATTTGACATTATGTTTTTCTTCTATTATGAGTATTGGGAATGTGGGCTTTTGTACTTTTTGTGTAATCACCGTGATATTAATCTAATGAAGTTTAGGAAATTTTTATTAGGGCTGCAGACCATCAATGGAAAAAAATTCTTAATATTCGAATATAGTAATTTTATGCGTTCAACTTCTGACCAATGATGGAAAATTCTTCTTTATGTTGGGATATAGTAGTACTATAAATTCAACTGTTGCAATCAAAGCACCAAGTTATATAACTGCATGATATGAAAGATGATAGTGACAACTTTCTTTTCCATGATTTCTTCTTTTGAAGTTGCTAAATAAGTTCATGAACGTACTACTAGATAACTGCCTGTTTTGATTTAAATATGTAGGTCTTTTGGATTAATGATCATTTGGTCATTGCTTGTTTAATTTTAGTGTTATTTAATTTTCATCACTTACACAGAATCTTATGGTAAGCACCACAACTAGTTTCGAATCGAAAATGTCAACCATCTGAGTTGCTTTTGCACTGGGACTTTGCTGCCAATTAATTACTCGTTTTTTTTGGAGGCATCATTACGCTTTTTGCCACATTTAGATCTCATCTGGCTTGGTTGCATCAGGTTTTATGATGCCTAGTGAGTTATTTATTGCTATTTTAAAGATGTAACCATAGTTTATTGATGTCAATGCCATTATTATTGTAGGAAACGTAAGATGGAAAAAGCAGCTCAAGAATCAGCTGTTAAGAAAATTAACGAGCAAATAACCAGGAATTCAAAGAAAAGGATGGATTCAGTAGAGATGGAGAGCAGAATGGTATGCTGCCTGGTGTTCTATGAAGTTATGGTTAGAGTTTGATTTGTCATAGTGAACATGTGTATGCTTGGTAGGGGGCCCAAGTACGAGCCAAATATGAAGAAGTAGATGATTTAAGAAGGCAGGAGACATCCCGTCAGCATAGGATATTAAAAGCCAAGGAAGATTTTGCTGCCGCTGAAAAGCAACTTGCTGACCTTCCAGCATACAATCTTCCTAAAGAAGAGCTAGTATGTTCCTTAACTTTTTTTTCTTTATATGTGTGTGTGTGTCTATATATATATATATATATATATATATATATATATATATATATATATATATATTGAAAAAAACAACGCGGGGACACACACGGTACGACACACACTAAAAAATGTAAAAGATGGGTACATATAAAAATAAAAAGAAATCCAAAAACCACCCGGGCGCTGAAAAAGTGTGCGTCATCCCAATCTAGTCTTGCCTTTGGCTCTAGTTCTCGGTAGGGATCCAGCTAGCAGATTGGTAAGGTGTCAACTATTACCCGTAGTAACCAAAGTATCATCCATAAGACTCCTGAGCTCTAGTAGATCTCCATTCCAACATCTCATCACTAAGTAGCAGTAACAACAGTTTCATGGGGGAGATCCTCAGGGGCAACAGACACCTCATGTCGGATTACCAACAGTAATACCCATAATAGGTTCTACAATATGTGAAATATGAGTTGGCGCTACACCAGATACTTCTTGAAGAAGTGAAGCTGCGATACTCTCCTGATTATCAGTCTGAACACTATCATTTATAGATAATAGTCTATCAGTATTGTTTTGTATGGAGTTTGTAGGTGCCAACATCGCATCACTCGCAGTAACAATAACAACAGTGTCATTGGGGGCGGGGGGGGCCTTAGGTGCAACATAAACCTGGTACTATCCTCTTCAGGTGGAACTAAAATGTCCATAACAGTGGGTTTAGACCCATTCTTATTCACTTGAACCCTAGATTTCAAGTTAGGATAAAATTTGTGGCATTTAGCAAGGATATGACCAAACATCTTATAGTGGGTACAATATGGGGCTTTGTCTTCCATGACGATTTGTTGCCAATAACCATTATAGATTGTGCCCAACCAGACTTCAGTAACATCAGGTAAAATAATATCCTTTTCCACAAGTATTCTGGCCATCGAGGGTCTGGTTAGGTTGAAAGTAGGCAAATCTTGTTTCAAAGGATCCCCAAGAATGACCCCAATAGACTAGAGAACCTAATGATGAAAAAAATGCAGCTTGAGACCAGACAAACTAAACCATACCGTACAGTGGGAGTTTCATGATTTGGGTCGAAATTAGGAGATCACTTGAGTAACTTCATTGATTTGCCTTCGATATTAAGATATTTCTTGGAGAAAATTCTGGTGTAGTCTTTAGCCACTGTTAGTTGGATCAATACACGTCTCCTATCCATGAGTCTCACTTTTCACTTGCCTACTAGCTTAAGGTCATTAACGCTATATCTGATGACATCCATAGGAGGGTGTTCCCACTGAAATTTTCTAATAAGAGCAAACTTGAATTTTTCTATCAGGATAGAAGGATAGAAATTTCTGATTCAGGATAGAAATTTCTGATTCAGAGAAAAAGATTGTTGTTTTTCCACTTTTCCTACTTCCCTTCTTAATATAAGGACAACCATCTGTATCTTCACGAGATTCCTTATAACTTAAGGGGAAACCCACTGCGGATTATACCTGAGGGTTACCCACAACGTGGACAATTGAGACTGTCTGGTTCAACCAAACAAGGAGGCGCCATCAGAGCAAGGGAGCTGTCGGGTTAAGCTACAGCTTGCTGCGGCAGGAAAAACAGTGAACCTCTGTCGCAGACGCAGCACGACGTGACGAGCGCGAGCGTCGAGCAGACCCGAACGCGTCGTCGTCGAGACGCAGACGAACGCGGACGAAGACGAGGGAGAGTCGACGAAGGAGAAAAGAGCGGAAGCTTTGAGCGACAGAATCAACAGCGATCTCCATTTGAAACCTACGAAACCCTAGCAGAGCAGTCGCCCGCCATCGTGCTCATATATATATATATATATATATATATGTGTGTGTGTGTGTGTGCGCGCGCGCGCGCTTTACTGCAAGATTGAGCACACTAAATATAATATTAGTAAATGAAAAAGAAGAACTGGCATGTCTGGTAACATTGTTCCTTCTTAACATACGTTTGAAGAGTCATCTTACCTCGGACCTGCCAAGTGATGCGTGTCTTCACTCCATTATTTCTACCTTTAAATGACCTCATCTCTAATGGAATTGCCTACTCAAAATATTATGGACTTCTCCATATGAAAGTTTTCCCACAACAACAAGTATCTGATTATGTACATAACCTGTAAAGAGCTATTAAAGTTCTTGACAAAAAATAATTTTCAATGGCTCAATTTTTTTTTCCAAGCTCACTATTTTCCTCTATACCTATATTTGATTTGGTCAAATGCAATAACCACAACTAAGGATGGGCACGACATTGCTCAACCTAGCTTATCAAAAGTTAACTATCGCTCTTTTTGCTAAACAAATTGCGCCATATTTGAAGCATAGAAATTTTCAGAAGAGGACATTTACGATTGATTGAATTGAATATAATAAAAGACGATGGATAATTGGTATGTCATCACTTAAATCAGGTTTGAAATGCCTTGGCCTTGATTAAATTTGCTCAAACATCGTTCAATCACAAAATGCACTATGTCGATGCATACATAACATTGAAATTGTCCAGGAATAACACTCATATCGCCCTATCCATCACACAAAGGTGACAATTGAATGAGCACGAAATGTCGACACATGATTCGAGATGCTCATGGAGCTAATTCAAAAAAAAAAAATGTTTCACGTCTAATTAAATTTATAAGAAAATTATAGTCAAATCCAATCCTCAAATGCTGCGAGGTTGGTGCTAGTGTTCTTATGTTCATGCTTAGTCTCTCTTGCATGGCCTCTCTTTTGCTTCGTTCTAGTTAGCATCTCTTTCCGATGATTCCTCTCTTGTCCTCGTACGCCAAACTCCACTCGAACAGTTCAATCGTCGAACGCCCTTGCCAAATATCCTTTTTGCATGTCTTGTTTGCCTTAGTCACCGCTGGCAATATATTGGTTGTGACTGAGTTTGAACTTGGGATGATGTGAATGATGATGACGGGTTTGATTGGTTATGTGATAAGTTGCGGGAGATAAGGAGAGGTGGGCGAGTGTGTAGTACTATGAGGGAGAGTTACAGGTGTTGACCAGTGGCTTTGACTTTTTTCGGAAGAGGAGATGATTAAGTTTGATCAGTCTTGTGAAGGTTCCAAAAATAGTTTGGTGTAATGTGATTTTCATTGTTAAGGATAGAGAGAGATTAATGTGTGTGTGTGTGTGTGTGACATGGACTCCCCCACATGCTAATTATGTGAAATTAAATGTTGATAGTTGTTGGCATCCTGATTATGTTGCGGTTGGGGGTTTATTTAGAAATTATGAGGAGAGATGTCTTTGTTTTTTTGCTTCCCCAGTAATTGTTGAAACTCCATTGGCTGTAGAATGTTGGGAAGTTTATTTGGCTTTAGTGGTGGCTAACATTTTCAATTTTCATAAATTAGAGGTGGAGATGGACTCTAAAATGCTTTATGACTCTAAAATGCTTTTATGATATTTTGGTTGGTACCTCTTCTCCACTTTGGGATTTTGTTGGTGTCTTTAAAAGAATACTAGCTCTTATAGATGATAAACATCTTGAGGTTGATTGGAAGTTTATACATAGAGAGGGCAATTCCCCTGCCGATTGACTTGCCAAACATGCAGGGGAGATCTGTCACGTTGGCATACATCTCACTGCCCCTCTTCGAAGACTCATCATTGGGGATACTTTAAATCTTCCTTATGTTCGATTCTAAGTTTTTTATGCTTTTTTATCCATTAAATGAAGCTATATTCGGTTTGGCTGGGCATTACTGCCTTTTTTTTCTTGCGGTTCCCTTCTATTTTGTTTGGCTTGGCTGTTTTTATCACTTGTTACAGGATGTTCTCTTTTTTTTTTGGAGTCACGGGCTGTGCTAGAGTCCTTGCTCACGGTCTTTTTGGAGATATCTGCTATATCGAGGACAACTCTTCTGCATGATTTGCTTTGTTTTTTCTCTTTTCAAGATACTTTCAAGATATACAAGTACACAAGATTACTCTTTTTTGACTTTTTTGGTTTTTGAGTATACCTATATTTTGGAGATTCTTTTTTGGGTGAGTTATACTGCGGGGCGAGGGATCCCTAGGGGCGAGTTAATTGTATTTTTTGTGTTTTCTAGATGGGGATCCTCTCCTCCTCCCTCTCCTTGTATCTTTTTTTAAATATTAACGCTTAGGGAGCCACCGCTGCTCTTTCCAAAAAAAAAATAAATAAATAAAATAATATATAAAAGTAATTCATTTGAATCACGTTTCGTTCGATGATTCTCCGGTTGAATTGTCAGTTTTATCACGGTCGAAACAGTTGAACCGGCCCGCCCGGTCCAGAGCAAAATAATACGACTTAACTCACAATTTTTATATTGTTGAATGTCAGTTTCATGAGTGATACATCAGATCCGTGATGTTTCAACAAATAAAGTATTTGAATTTATTTATTTATTTTTATTTTAATAATTTTTTTTCAGTATAATTGCAAGGCTTGAATGGAGTTCCCTTGCATATATCAATGTGACCTAAAAAACCCCAAATCCCTATCGAAATCTCTTAAAAAAAATTGCAAAACGTGCAATTGACATAATTTCTCCTCCGAAGAATCCGCCTTATGGGGTAGAGCTGAACCAGAAGGAACAGTAGTACCCACAATAGGTTCTACAATATGAGAAGTGTGAGTTGCCGCTACGAGTTTTACTTCTTGAAGAAGTGGAGCTGCGAGGTTCTCTTGATTATCAGTCTGAACACTATCATTTATAGGCAATAGTTCATTAGAATTGTTTTGTATAGAGTTTGTAGGTGCCAACATCGCATCACTCACAGTAACAACAGTGTCATGGGGGGGTCTTTAGGTGCAACAAACACCTCCTGTCTGGTAGTATCATCCTCAGGTGGAACTAAAATGTCCACAGCAGTGGGGTTAAACCCATCCTTATTCACTTGACACCCTTAGATTTCAAATTAGGATGAAATTTGTGGCATTTAGCAATGATATGACCAAACATCTTACATGACCAAACATCTCCAAACATCTTACAGTGGGTACAATATGGGGGTTTGTGTTCTATGACGATTTGTTGCCAATAACTATTATGGGTTGTGTCCAGCTAGACCTCAGTAACATCTGATAAAGTAATATCCCTTTCCACAATTATTTTGGCCACCGAGGGTCTGGTCAGGTTGAAAGTAGGCAGATCTAGTTTCAAAGGATCCCCAAGGATGACCCCAATAGAGTAGAGAACCTGATGGTGAATAAAATGCAGCTTGAGCAGGTAAACTAAACCATATATATATATACATGCATGTACATATATAATATCTCTCATGTCGTTTCCCACGCTCGGCTCTGTTAGGGTTTCGACCCATGTCGAACCCTAGCAACCCTTATTGCATTAATCATTTCTCCGGCATCGTCTCTCAGTCCTCCCTGTGGCTTGCGGCTTCGAAGTCCACTGCTGGTCGCGTCTCGTCGTCTCTATTCGAAGCAGACAGATCACATCTCGTCGCCTCTTTCGAAGCCGACGGATCGCATCTTGTCGCCTCTGTTCGAAGCCGACAGATCGCATCGCGTCTTCCTCCTTCCTCCTTCGTCTTCCTCCTCACAGAAGCCGACATCTCGCGTTCGCATTGTCGATTGCGGCGGATCTGTGTCGATCGATCTGAAGAAATTGCTTCAGGACGTTCCTACGTCGCCGCCCTCGCCAGTGATAACCCCGTCTCCGCCCCTCTTTCGAATGTGTTTCCGCAACGATACCACGACAATTTTGCTCTTGGCATTGAAATCGAATTTCTCAAAAAAGCTTCCCGAAGAAACGACAAACCTTTCTCACTGAGGCAGAGATCTCCACTCTAGCTGCGTCCTGCTGACTGTTCTTAGTAGGTAAGTTTCTTTATGGAAACCCTAAACTTGAGCTAATTCGAATGGACTTTGAGCAAATGAAGCTGAAATGGGGTTGGAAAATCGAAAATTGGATGGTCGTCACATTCTTGTTCAATTATTAAATGACGAAGACTACACCCATTTGTTTGCGAGAAGAGTTCTTCAAATAGAAAATCAGGTGATGAAGGTTTTAAAATGGACGGTGGATTTTAACCCTCGTACTGAACCTCCTACCATTTATGTTTGGTTGCGCTTCCCAGGTTTGAAGATCCACCTTTTTGATCAACCCCTCAAAGCTGACACAGCTACGGTAAATCTGACTCGACCTTTAGAAGCCATAATTTTGATAGAAAGAGATATTACTTTACCTTTTTTGGGATAAATATGGATTGTCACACAACATCAGGGATTTTGGGAGCAAACAGAACTTGAACGTATACCACTTTATTGTACCCACTGCCGTATGCTTGGACATTCTCCTTCTCAATGTTATCAGTTGCATCCGAATTTAAAACCTTCAAGTAAAAACGCTTCTGGATCTGCCCCACCTCATATGCGTCCCTCCTCCGCTCCTGAGTGCATTCCACAGACTATTGAAACACTGGCTGACACGATGCCACCTCCCCCCCCCCCTACCGGTAATACTGTCTCTGTTCTTTCGACTGATATATTGACAGATGGTTTACTTGGGTTTGATAATCAGGATAATATTGAAGCTCTACATCCCCAGGATGCATCAGGTGTTGAAGAGACATGCTTACAACCTCTTCAGAATCAGAATGTTGTTACTGTCAGTCATGAGCTGGAGGCTCATTCTCTCTCACTTGCTCAACAATCTATTGACCACACCGATCAGATGAGTCAGTCCTTCCTCGGATGAGGAATGACAGTTTTACACATCTAGAAAGAAAAATAAGAATGGAAGCACACCCCAGCTTGAGAACTTAATGGATGATACTCTAGTAACTTTTGGTAATGAAATGATACTCAACAATTTGTTAGTTGTCTCTGCTCCTAAAACCAGAGGCAGAGGCAAGACCAAGCTGGCTCGTGCCTAGCAGCTTATTTCCTATAAGTCTTGTTTTTTTGTGTTTTATTTTTGTTTCATCAATTTAGGATGCTATTGTCTGATGTATCGTATGGGTAGGACACCTTTTTTTGGGTCCTCTCATACAATCTCTATGTATCTTTTCTATTTCAATAAAATTAGGGCGTTTATAATATATATATATATACAAAT
The DNA here is from genome assembly GCF_001263595.1 of Phalaenopsis equestris. Classification (NCBI taxonomy): domain Eukaryota; kingdom Viridiplantae; phylum Streptophyta; class Magnoliopsida; order Asparagales; family Orchidaceae; genus Phalaenopsis; species Phalaenopsis equestris. The sequence continues at coordinate 79,669,626 of NW_018164444.1, forward strand.
GTATACAAATATATTATGAAAGCCCAAAACGGCTAATATATTATATACATGCATGCACATAGGCTATGAGAAAAACAACTTTGATAGATGTCATAGTTTGTTGTTGCTAGGATTAAATCGTGGAAGTTCAAGGAAGGGAGTGGCTTTAAGTCATGCAGTTTATATCTGAGACTTCCATAGGTTTCAGAATTCATCTCTTACAATGATTATAGTTGGTGTGTATATGGGAAAAGGTGCTAGGGGAGGTTGATTGCTAGAGCAGCTAAGCATACTTGTAGGAGCGTATGTATATATGCAAAAAGAATGAGTGAGATGTGATTTGTTGGAGTTTGCACAATGTGTGTGAAATGCTTGGGATTTAAAGCATGGCTTTAAAGAGAAAAGAGGTAAAATATAACATGCAGGGTTTCTGTTTGTATATAAGAGAAAAAAAGGCACATGTTAGGAATTGGGTGTTGCATGTTTGACGGATGAAATGTGAAGCGAGCTGCGGAGTGTTGTTATGAAAGTCAAGAGTTTTGGAAAGTGTGGGTTAATAAGTGGGAAGGGATGGGTTTGCATCGGCAGGTTTGGGAGAGGAGGAATGTAGAGGCTAGAGTCCTAGGAGACATGATAGAGCATGGGTGGAAGGAGTGACAACCTTGTGCTTCTAGAATTATTGCAGATAGAGAGCAGGTCATGTGTCATGTGATGTTTGAGACTCAGAACACGAGCAGAGATAGGGTATTGAAGTGGGAGGATGCAAGCATGGGAATTGTGAGAGCGAAGGGGAAAAGCCATTCGAGAGAAATGTGTAGGTTTTTTGTGGGCATCATGCAAGAGGAGAAGGCAGGCGTTGGATTTTTTTATATTTTTTAATCTTTTGTTCTTTTAGCAAAAAACGTGGATGCATCTTGTGGAAGTGGAGCAATTAAACGTGGTGCTTTAGAGTGGAAAGTTTATACATGTCTGTGATTATTGTATAAACATTAGAGCTTGTTGAAAAGTTGTGTATTTTTAAGGATATTTTTTTAATCATTTAAATGGCAAAATTTTGTAATATGGAACTGATGTTGGGGCAACAAAATGGGACCTGGGTGCAAACAGATTCTTTCAAATATGTGAATGATTTAATGGATGTGATGTTGCAGTAGGAAAGATAATTTCAGTAGCAACTGTTTGTAAGATGGTCTAATGTAGTTAAAAATAGATTGCGACAAATTAAACATGCTCAACACAAGGACAATGAGGCATCACTTGGGTAAAAACCAAAACTAAGGATAAAGCTTTTTGAAAAAAAGGGGTGAGCAATGCCAATTTAATTAAAAGCTATTTAAAAGATTTATACAAATAAGAAATAGTACCGAACATATCGTTTGTTTTTTGGCCAACAACAATGTCTAGGTTGCCTCCACTTGGATTTGGAAATTGTAGATTTAACCACTGCAACAACATTTCTTCCATGCAGGAGTAAAGCGAAGTACATCATTACCTCCTCAGACCCCTGCTATTTTGGAAGCCTCGTGAATTGAGCACTTGATTAATGCTGGCATCTCTTAAAAGAAATGAATGTTGAACCGTTTGAATTAGGTTTTATAGCTGTATGAGGAATGCCTTTGCTTCTTCAGCTGATGACGATGTAGATTTCTGTAAATGTGACGTGTTAAAATTTTTTCTCATATTTACTTGTTGATTGAGGTCATTTTACATTTATTTCCTTTGAAAAATTGAATATTTAATTTATCTTGTGAGAAGATTGTTAGTTTCAAATGTGAGTTCGCTGTTTGTGAAGCTCTACCCATTTATTGTGGTTTATAATCTTTTAAGAAAATTCTTGTTTTTTGTGAGAGCAGGAAAATCTAGGTTGTCAAATATTGGAGCTAGAAATGAATGCGAATCAAATTAAATTGCAGCGGACAGAGAAGGGAAACTTTCTCAATCAGAAGAAAATGTCCTTGAAGAGGTGCTTGGACAGGTGACGTTCTCTTCTAATCTTGTTACGCGAGTTCCTTTCTAGTTATTGTACTCTGCAATCAATGGTGTAAATTTAGGTTGAAGGAGATGAACAATGAAAGCACCAAACTTCTTCAAGCATTGAAAAATTCTGGTGCAGATAAAATATTTGAGGCTTATGATTGGCTGCAAGAAAACCGTCGTGAGTTGAAGAAAGAGGTGTATGGTCCTGTTATTTTGGAGGTACGCTGAGTTAGTTTCCATGTTTTTCCTATTATTTTAATAGTAAAAGGAGGAGATCGGTGACCTTTATTTGTGGCTAAATTTTTAGGTTAAAGTCCCCAATGGAGTTCATGCTACCTATTTGGAGAATCATGTACCTAATTATATTTGGAAGGTAAGCCGACCTCTGCATTTTGTTTCCTTGTAGATCTATGTGCAATCTTGCATGTCTTTCTTGAAATACTTTATATGGTTAGTGTTAGACTAATGATATGGGTTATTTTATGAGGATATTATAAATGTAAATGTCGCCTATGCTCCTCCAGTTGTATTAAAAAATGAAATTTTATACAAAACTTGATGGTTTATTATATTGCATGTCTGATGGCTTATTTTGACCCTCATCTCAGTCAAGCATATGGTATAATAGAGGCCAGAAATCTAGTAGACATATTTTCTGTCAACACCTATTCTAATTTAATTAATCAGGATCGAGCGAGTATATACATAATCTACTTAGAACGTGATAGAACATAATTATTTTTTCATAATCAGGATAGATTCATCATAATCATTAGTACGGAATCTTTCATTTTATGAAATCATGAAATAAAACAATTATATATATTAGAACTCTTTTATGTACATTTTGAACATCACTTCTTTTATTCCAAATTTTTTTATCAACACTCAACGATACAATACAAAATTTGATCCCCTGATTATGGCCTCGCTTGTTCTTTTTTTTTCCTGAAATATAATTGATGTAATATCTTTTGAGCTGAAAGCTTAGTGGGATAAATAATTCAAATGTAGGATCTAAAATACAAGAAATAAATAATAAAATGTATGTCGATATTTTGAATTAACATGTTAATGATGGATACGAGTTATTAGTGGATTAATTTTGAAGCAAAATAAGCTTTAATAATCACATACTTAAAATAAAATCATAAGAAGTAAATATATCTATTTGCAAAAAAAATAAAATGGATTTTTTACATGTTAAAATTTAATGCATAAAATAGTTAATTGTTGGCATGAAATCATTTGTTTTTTATTTTATTTCTTTCTCATTCTTGCAGTATTCATAGCATTAGAAGTGTCATATAATGTCTGTTCAAATTTTTAGGTCACACCCAGCTCGTTGACTACCCCTAAATTTTAAGCTGGATTTTAATACTTAAAATTTTGGAATGGAGAGTTTGGAACCCTCTTTTGACCTTTATCTTTCTTTATGTAGGTCTTCATCATTTGCCAACTTATTCTATATATTATGATTTTCCGTGGACTCCTCTTGACTTCTTCTCCTTAGCATTGCCATAAACCTTTTTAAAAAATTTTACATTGATTTTTATGCTTCTGTTATAGTTAGCTCATATCAACATATATCTAGATAAAACATGACGTGGAGGTTTACATCAATGTCTTTTATTATGCATCATGTTATAAAATAATTTCAAAATTTTTTTATTTTTAAAACTGCTGATCATATAAAATATGCAGTAACTTTTTTGGTAACATCAGGTGCTAATGATATGCTCAATTTGATTTTTTTTTTTAATATTCAGCCTACGAATCATATGCTTCACGTATTAAAATTTGTCAGATTTTTTAGAATTTCATTTTTTAGTATTTTGTCGTAGTTTTTTCCTCTTTTAGAATTTTCTGTTTTTTGTGATGTTTGTTTCCTTATTCTAGCATGAGGAATTTATGGTTGAATTTCTGGCTTATCTAATCGGGTGGCCTTCCTCTGCTATTTATCCTTTAAACAATTTCTTTATGAAATAAAATGAGGAAATAATTATTTTTCCTCTCTCAAAACTTACATGGTATCGGAGTCGACTTGTACTTGGGTTTTGCCGTTATGATAAGCAGTAGCTTCTCTCCTGCCCCTCTAGGGTTCGCTCAATCCTAAATGCTCCGGTATAGAATGCCGACAAGATTCGAATATGCTTCAGTAAGGATTTGGGCAACAAAGTCACTCAAATCCCCCTTCATAATCAAATGTAGGAAGATTATGTGGGGGCTCATTCATACATTTACAGGTAAGAACATAGCTGTCGTCTCTTATGAGGCCACTTTGGTAAGCAACCAAAATTTGTACGGCAAGCTTATGAAACTCATAATTCACCGCGTGAATGACTCTTCTGATGGAGAATCACCCTCGGGGAGCTTGCGGTTTAGAAGAGGTTTCATTGATGATATGCTTTGCCCTTGGGGTCGAAATGTCCAAGAGGATATTATTAACCATATTACCACTAAATGCAAGTTTTATGTTGAAGTTAAACAAAAATTGCAGCAATGGGGCATTCCTATCCTAAATTTTCACATAACCCTTGAGACCATACAGTTGCTCACTAAACTTGACAACAAAAATGCTACTAACCTCGCCATTTATTGCAAGGTGGTGTGTCAATGTTGACGTGCTAGAATGCAAAAGAGCATGGTCGGGCCTTCGACACTCAAATTGTTTTTGCCTCCACTACTCTCGAAGCTCTGACCTAGACGCACAAACTTCAGCTCAAGGAGCAATGAGACACCAACCAGGCAAACCCCACTTTACAATCCCCCCTCCCCATCTGTTGGCTCAAAATTAGTATTGACGGGACTCTTCTTCCTTCTTATATGGGCGGCATTGGCATTGCTATTAAAGATCTAAAAGTCGACTTTATCCTTGCGGTCGGCCATCTTATTGAACATTGGATAGTGCTCATGTTGAACCCATGTCGATCTCTTCAATCAAGCACTATGTGGAACCGTGGATGTATGAAGTCAAGGGTGTCATTATTGAAAGTGAGAACCAAACTATTATTGCTTCGCTTCAACAAGCAAAGATTGCTAACATTTGGAGAAGGCCACCACAAGATATGGAGGACCTCTCTTTCCTGACATCATTAAAACAGGTTTTGATTCAACAGATAAATAGAAAGAAAATTATAATTTCTTATACTTGTGCACAAAAAACCTTACATGGTAGTTTTTTTGTGAGGAATATTGATAGCTCACATTTTTTTTTCCCTTTGTCAATTTTGACCGAGCCCATGTTTCGACAGGTTACGCCCTTTTTTGTACCATTTTGTAATTCTTTTGTTATGTTTATTGCAATATGCATACTTCAAGGGTTGCCCAATACATTTGTCTTCGTGATGGAACCCTCACAATACAGTCTCGATTAGAGCTAGTTGGGAAGGCAACGATTGGATCATTATATTCCATCATTTTCATGTTCAACCCCTTGCGAGACAGTCGAAATTAGAGCTATTCCACCCGACATTCGATTGATATGGTATGTTGCAATAAGAACTGTTTTCTTTCAAAAATATTTTGGAACTTAATGAGAAATCATAATTTAGTGAGATATGTGAAGGAGATGCTTATTTTTTATTTCAGCTATTCCATTTTGTTGTGGGGTATTAATACATGAACTTACAATGATGATTCCATTTTTTTTTGAAAGATAAGGCTCAAGGATGAAACTGAAATATTTCTTTGTATTATCAGTTTTCAGGATTTAATATTTGCATTGGAATGGAGTTTGAATCATATAATGAAAGATTTGGAAGATATGAGTTGTTTTAGATTTCTTCTTCATTTGGAATACCTTAGTAGTTCTAGTATGATTGTCAATGTATGAGACGAGCCATCTAGAACTGCTTATGATTTTCACCTTTAAAGGTTCCCAAATATGACTATGGATAATGGAAAAAAAGTGTGAAGATTTGTACTGGATTATGAGATAATTATTTCATTTCTAGTGTGTTTGTTGACTAATCTCACATTGATGAGAGCTAGATTTTTTATTGATAACCAAATAAGGATACAACTTTGCATTATAATTGAAATTAGGATGACCTATGCAAGAATGCCATCACATGATATGCTTTTTGGCAGACATGCTTAACAATCTTAGAAATTTGAGATAAAAATAGAGGTGGGATCATTTGTGTTTGGAGTGTTTTTTCTTGAGATCGTTATAAGTTTTGATGTATTTCAGCACTGTCAATTACCCTCCCTTACTCTACCACCTAATATTCACAAGTGTTTGCAAGGAATTTAGTTATATTATATATGCCATGAGTGAGCTTGTTAATTGAAATCAAATTATAATACAACCATGGAACATATAAAACAGAGAAAATAGTAAGATCTTCAGAGAGCTCCACATCTTCTTTTCCAGCTTTTTTTGTGTGCAATCCATCTATAAGTCTGACCGATCTAGATGTACAAGCCTTTTGATAGTTAACTAGATCATTGATATCTCCAGTCATTTGATCAGAGGCTTTTGGATCTATGATCCAAACTCTAAATCTCCCATTACTGACAAGTAGAGAGATGGATATATTTCCTTGGTGTGCCACCAGGTTGGTGTTTTGTTTAGAATTAACATCTGTAGTTGAACTTATCATCTTCATCCCATACTTGATCATAAACCATATATGTATTTAGGGCGGTTGTTGGTTACATGAAGGGAATTGACTGCTGGGTTTGCATCTAAAGGAACGACTGTTGTAGGAAATGAGGAAAATTGGCTATCGATGTTGTTGTTGCTTACTATCACTGTTGTTACTTCTGTAGTTGCAGGACAAGAGATTTCCAACGAAGGTGCCTGTAGAGAGAATCCTGCGGAGGAGGATGTGCTGCTAGGAAGATTCCGGCGGCAAAAATTGAACATATGAGATCCTGTAGGGAGTATTTCTATACTAGGAAAAAAGAGGTGGGGCTTCGAAGGAGGGCCTGCAGATTTGCTGAAGGGATTCCAGAGGAGGGTCTATAGCATGAGGATCCCGACTATAGGAAGGGAGAGTTCTGACGACTAAGGAGAATGGGGAAGGGCCTGCAGTAAGAGATACAACTGCAGGGAAGAGGAGCCGGGAAAAGCCTATAGATGAGGCTACCACAAGATTCATAGGGAGCCAAACAGTGCATCTAACGAAGCAAACAGGCTAACCAGATGAATTGTTGAAGTAGCCGAGCGATCCAGACGAACAGACGACGTCGTCGACTTAGATCCTGGAGTGAACAAAGGTGAAATGTTTGTAGTAGAGGATGTATTTGTTACTAGTCCTAATTCAAAGGTTCTTTTTTTTAAATTTATCCTTTTTTTTAAAGTTGTAGTTACGAGCAGTATGACGATATTCTGGTCTCTTGATCGGGAGCTGTTTTTCTTAAAATTGCCTTACCATTTATATGCCTAAATTCCTGTTAGACAAGACAAGTCCGATGCAAAAGAAGAAGAAAATCTTTTTTAAGAGTGCATTTATTGACTCCTGCAGTTTTTCATTCATTTAGCAGAGATTCTGAGGCTCAAAAGCTCCTTCAGCCTTTCTGATCTTAGTGAATTTAAATTTTCCTACTATGTTGAAGTTATTGAACCTGAAAAGGAAACAAAGCTTTTCCCCGCAACTTTTGTTGCTTATTTTTGGTAGTGGTGTCAATTAATTGTTTTTGTTTTTGTTTTTGTAGTTTGGTGTTTTGGTTGCTGTACTCCGATGTGAGGCTAACATGTGGTTATGTCTCAATTGCAGTCTTTTGTTACGCAAGATCCCTCTGACAGAGATTTCTTGGTTCATAACCTGAAAAAGTACGATGTACCCGTTTTAAATTATGTTGGAGAAAGAAGCGTTAACAGATCCCAATTTGAAATGACTCGGGAGGTAATCATGTCCAAAATAATTGCAGTTTTTTGAAAGCACGGTGGCCCTTGTGGCTTAATATTTTGTAACTGTTGATTTAGCTTTCTTGCATAGATGATGGAGCTTGGTATTTCTTCCCGCCTTGATCAAATTTTTAGCTCTCCTCATGCTGTAAAGGATGTCTTGATCAGTCAAGCTGCATTGGACCATTCGGTATGTCAAATTTGACACTTTCCAATCTTTGTGAGCATTCTACGGGCTTAACAAATATACAATATCAGGCCTTAATGTTTTCATATTGTTTTGTGTGTCCAATCATTTGAATTTCTTCAGTACATAGGTGATCATGAAACTGATAAAAGAGCTGATGAGGTATCAAGTTTAGGAATATCTGATCTCTGGACCCCAGAAAGTCATTATCGTTGGTCGATTTCCAGATATGGTGGTCATGTTTCAGCTATCATGGAGCCAGTGCGCTCTTCTCGCCTTTTTATGCAGAGTATATTTTATTAGCAGCATATTTGCATTAATTTTGAAGTTTATTTTATTTGTAGCATATGCTTTTTTTTTCCTTGTCATGATTTTCATTCTTATGAATTGCCTATCTACAGGTGTGGATGCTGCTGATGTGGAAAGTCTAAGGTGTCAAAAAGTTGAAATTGAATCTGACATTACTAATATTGAGGAAAGCGTTAAAACTCTTCAAGCTGAGCAGAGACAGCTGGAGGATGAAGCTGCTAAATTACATCGTCAACGGGTTTGTTTTTTTTCTAAGTTAAAAATTGATGCAATCATGTCTTTGATCTGAGCATTCTACACTTTTGAAAGAAATGACCTATCATACCGGAAGCATATCTTTAATTATTTACAGGAGGAGATTATTCGTAAAGTAAATCTTGAGAAAAAGAAACGACGTGAAATGGAAAATTGTATAGGTATGTCTGCCATGTTCGGCATTAGTTTTTCTTTATACTTATATTTCTTATTTATACATTTTGATGTTCTTGTTTAATTTGCAGACCAAAGGAGAAGGAAATTGGAGTCCCTGAGTAAAGAGGAAGATATAGAGTCAAATGTAAGGAAGCTTGTTGATCAGGCTTTCCAACTAGATGAAAAGCGTTTTGGACTGGCTAATGAAATCAAGGTCAAGTTCATCCAGAAACTGGCTGACATTTTGAATCTCAATGGTTATAATGGAAGTGATTACTGGAACTTGGAGATTAGTGTTTGAATTTTGGATTTTGGTTTTGTTTCTCTTCGAATGTGCTGATATATTTTTACTGTTTTGTTCCAGGAGTTTCTTGTTGAAGCCATTGTTTTAAAATTAAGCTTGGCAGAGAAACAAATGACTTACATTGAACTTGATGCTAAGGTTTTTACTTATTCTTAATCCTATAATATATTCCACCTCTTAACACTATATTTAGTTGTATTTTTCATGGTGTCTCTGTTATTTTTTGAAATTTTTCATGAAGCTCACCATATTAGCTATTTATCTTGTAACCGCAGCATCAGCTAACAAATTTATCATCACTATAAGATTATCCATCAATTCTTTTTGCTTATGTCGATCAAGCGCATGAATCCTGTTTGTCCATTTATTTTTCCGAGTCTCATCTTTCCAGCATTCCACCATTTATTTACTGTAACTCTATCCACAGTTGCGTGGCCTTGAAGTTAGACTGGATCCTGGTTCTCCAAGTAGATTTGGAAACCATTCCAGAGCAGTGCATTATTTGTGCATCTTCTAAAAAGGAGTTGTATATATTGATAAGTTTCTTATCATATGTTTTCGGTTCTGTAAGTAGATGCGGAAATCATTACAGAGCACTTGCATTATTTCTGAATCTTCTAAAAAGGAGATGTATATATTGACTGTTAAATGGAAATATTGCAATAAAAATGGATGATGAAAACATATGATAAGAAAAAGAAATCAATTACTTGTGGATTTTTTCATGAAAAGCTGGGCAAACCCTTCTTTTAAAATTAAAGTAAAATTAAAATTAAAGAAGAGGGAAAAATTAAGAAGATAATCTGTTTTAAACAATGTAAACTAAGTATAAGATGAGAAAATTTTAATAAATAATCGATGTTGATTTATTTCTGATTTGATTCCTTCCTCAAATATACCATCTTCTACTTTCTTCCCTTTGAAATATTAATGACTCTCTTACATCTTTTCTCCTATGCTCAAAGCCTTAACAAAATTCTTTTGTGATTATGAGTAGTTCTATATTTTATCAATTTGAGGAAATATGCCATACTCAAGTCAAACCCTCCAGTCAACTAGTGGTGTAATAAAGGAGGCGATTTAATCAGATTTAATTTTCTTTGACCTTCATCACATCACGAATTGTATTCATCAACTAATTTGTCTCCTCTATTACGCCAAATTTCAAGACATGGATTCGGCATTAAACCAATGGATCGTGACAAGTTGTTACTACTAGCAATGACTTCTTTTTTCATTACTTCATCCTTTCCTTGTCCCTCTCCCTTGTTTGATCTTACTCATCAAATGACACTCAATTCATATATTGAAGTTCGATCATTGACAAAATTTAACATATCAAAGCATTACGAGCAAATCGTTGCACTGAATTCATCAATTAATTCTTTGATATTAAACATAATTAGGGAAGCATACATAAAGAATTCCTCAAGCAATGGTACAAAGCTTCTAAAATACTTAAATATGAAATCATTGGCATCTTAAAAATCTTCTATAATCATCCAAAATTTTAAAAGATATTATATAAAAACAAAATCACCTTGCTAACAATTTATTATCTCTTTAGCCCTTCTCGAAAAGCAACATAATCACATTGGTTAAGCTGCATAGTCAATGAGATAATCAAAGCTAAAATAAGTTTCAATATACAAGAAAGGAATAACATGTATGTTAGTCAGAAACTAACATGAATAGCAGCATTAATCTAATAAATATGCTTAATTACTTAATGATACAATAAACATGATTTAAATGCAATATATAAAGCAATAGTTAAAAAAAATTAAACTATTATTTCAATATACTTTTATTTTCATGTTTATCCCCAATTTTTGTCTTATGAGTCATATTCTATGTATAGATTTTTGATAAATTTTATTTTATTAGATTGTCACCCAATCCATAGGCCATACAACTGCTGATGAAGGTTAGTTATTGCAACATTTTGTTTTATATATGACCCCCCTTGTACCATTTGGTGTGCTCCAACCTCAATTTCAACAGCCAGAAATTCAATCGGTTTTCTGTCAAGGCTTGCTTTATCAGAACTCTCGTCTTCCCTGCACAGATCATAAGCATTTTTATCAGCCTATCATAATTATATGACCTTCTTTTATTGACTTTATCTGTTAAAACTATTTTCATATGTATTTATTTTTTAACCTAAATGTAAAATCAACAAGCACATTATTAACTTATGCAAGAAATACAATATGATAGTTAATAATAAAAAAAAATTGTTCTTATTATTGCAATTTTATGAAATGGTATAAATTGAAATTATGTAGGTGTTCATTTGCATCATTAAATGAGGTTGACAGTGATAGGTATGCTCAATATGAAAGACTTTCTAAATACAACACACAAACAATAGTATGTATTAATAAGCAATAATAGGCATCAGGCCCACAAACAATTTATTTCCTTTTTTAGCAATTGAATATCTTACCTGGGTTAGTCTTATGATTGCTTTTCTCTAAGCTCACTTCAAGCTCGTCTTTTTGTAATGCCTCATTTCATCTTCTCGAAAGAGTTGAAGAGAGATGCATATAGGGAGCAGTTGGGAAAACGAAAGGGTTAATTTGTTCTATAAATCAACACGAGACAAAGGCAGGAGACCGACGAGTGCGAGCCAGGGCTTTCTCGTAGCCAAAGGCGACGATGTCGGCTGACAACAAAGTAGGTGGACGAAGCTTGCAGGAGTATCAACGTCAATAACAAGCGAGGGTTAAAGTGGGATGTCAAAGCCTAACTAAACATGCACTTCACGTGCAAACAATAACCTCTTGTTGGGAAGGACAACTGAGAATGTCTCGTGCAATCAAATCGATGGAGGAGTCTTGCGAGCATATCATGTGCAATAAAAGAAACTTCAAGCCTCCGACGTGATAGAGTAAAAAGGGGCGTCACAATTTTGTGCGGAAGGAGGCGTTGTTGAACTCCTTACATTCGAGCAGGAGAAGCGAAGGAGGGAGTTTTGTGCGGCTTTGTGAGGGATCGAAGATGAATCGAGCTGTAACTTAAGGTAGAGCTGTTGTGCTCTAAGGAGAGAAGACGAGCAGGCGCGTGTATGTGTGGCTTAGAGGATCGAGGTAAGCGTAAGGTAAATTTTTAATTCAGAGTTATTTTAGCGTCAGAACTAATATGTGTGTGTGTGTATTGGCGCACACACACATCTATAAATTAAATAAAGATAACTATAAAATAAATTGAAATTAAGATGTTAGGCTTTAAATGAATTTGTATATATTAAATCAAATAATTGAGCGTTGTTGTATGCATATAATGGTCACTTAAGCATTTAATTATTATTGTGAATATTCTTATAGATATCAATTTAAAGAAGATGAAATCAAAATAAAAGATTGAAAATATGAAAAAAGCAAGTCACATGTTAATGTAGTGAGTACTCATATTTTTAAGCTATAGTAATATTTTATTTCTTCTTGACCAAATACATTTAAAGTTACTATTGTATTTATAGCATTGTACACCTATAATTTATGATTTTGTTGAATTTTTGTTTATATTATAGGAATGATGTGTACGGAACATTGTTTAAATTATCATAGATATTGACTCTTGTGCAAGTATTTTAACTTATAAACAAATGCAAATGAAATAATCATTACTAGATAGTGTTTGTGATAGTATATTTGCATGTGCTTGTTTGGCTATGATGAAGTTTACCACTTTATGGTACTTGCAGTTATCCATGCATATAAATAGAAATGGATATTGATATTGATGCATTTTAGTTTAACACAGTTTTAGACGGTGCTTATGTAATATTTGTATAAATATAAAATGATAGACATGTTATTGTTATGGTAAAACATATTAAATGTTATGAAATATCGTGATCATAAAATTATCAAATGTTATTATACTAATTAAAAACGTAATTGAAATTCATATTATTTCTTTTTCATTGTTAGTGTTGTTTAAGAGAATGAGTATTCACTAACCTTCTTAACTCACTGCTGTTTTGAATTAATTATTAATGTTTAATTAAGTGATTTAAAAGATAAGCGATAGAAGAAATGTTTATATAATGCGCGGACAACCATTAATGAGATAAATTTAATTGTACTACTTATATTTTTTCTTAGTAATATTTTCAGTATTTAAATATTAGTTATAGAAAGTTTTAACCATCTGATCGTCTGTACACGCCTTGTTTATTTCGAAGCCTCAGACCGAGTCATGATAAAAGTGGTATCAGAGCCAATGTTTAGGTTTAATTAATGAAATCTTGATGAAAGAGCAAATACAATAATTATAAGAAAATTTTAATATCTATAAAACTAAAAATTTAAGTTAACTCTAATTAGGAATTATGTTAATTTAGGCATGTGGTTTGATCCAAGATTTTAGAAGAAGAGAGTATTTTAAAAAATGAAGAAGTTTCGCCTACTCAGTTGATTCAAGAGTCCAGATCGCAGTTATTAAAAGTGTTGCAGTTGAAGGTTGGATGAAGGTGCCAAGTCACTGTAAAGACGTCAAACAGTAGTTGAAGGAAGTGGAGAAGTCGTCGATGGCTGGAATCCAGAGTGTAACTAACTGTGGCCTGCAGGGAAGATGCAGGGAGGAGAGGCGGCGGCTGGAGGAGGAAGAGGGGCAGTGGGCCAGATGGCCGAGAGCAGCTGGAAGAGCTAGGAAGGGACTGAGGTGGCTTCGGCTTTGAAGGAAGCTGCAGGGAGATCAGTGGCGACTGGAGGAGGACGTGGGGCAACTGATAGGATGGTCAAGAAGCAGTTGGAAGAGCTAGGAAGGGCAGAGGTGCCTGCGGCTTGCAAGGAAGATGCATGGAGATCGATGAAGGCCTGTAGGAGAGCAGGAGAGGTGTGATGGTCTGTTGTAGGGCTGAGAAGCGGTGGACAATGATAGGGAGGGTGGATGGATAGTTAAATATCTCTGTGGATTCGGGCTACAGCCGGAGCACCTCTCAGACTCGTGGAGACGATCTCCACCCCGAACGAGGGACAATCGGAGCGCTACATCGACGTTGGATACAACCCTTGAAAGGAATATACCAAATATAAAAAACAAGACCCCTAGCTCCAAGCACATCATCTCTTATTTATAAAGACTACCTATTTAGAAAACACTTAAACAAAGAAGGAGAACATAATCAGATTTTAGATTTTAAATTTTAGAAAAGACATTGTATGATAAGAATGGAAATTAAATCAGATTTTAGATTTTAGGAAATGTTTTTAAAATAAAAAGGGAGAATAAAATTAGATCTCAGAATTTAGGAAATGAGTTAAATCAGAAAGGGCCAATGAAGTAAAGTAAGAAAAGAAGGTAAAGAAAGAAAAAGAAAATGTGGGAAAAGGAAAGGCGGGAAGAGGAAGGAGAGAAGAGGAAGGAGAGGACAGTGGCCCCCCTCTTTTGAGGATCGACCGGTCCAACCAGGCTGGACCAAGCCCAGGCCAGTCCTCCCCCTGGCCCTGCATCAGTCTCCCGAAGTTGGGAGCTTCGACCTCATCTATCTAAACTTCTGGTTCCTTGTCTTTAATCCTGAAAGCACCTGGATTCCACTGTTGACTGTGCTACATCTCAAAGCACTTGCGAGCGTACCTCCATCTTGGTTCAATTTCTTGGGACTGAAATCTCTTACATGGTGGTGGCTATGGTGGTAGAAAATCGATTGTCATTAAAACTGGTTCTGCTACTCCCTAGTAAGGGCTTCTGTCTCCTCGGGTGCTACCGAAGGAAGTAGAATGAGGCGTTTGTCGTTTTTGGTGAAGGAATACATGTTTCTGAATCCATTATGTTGAATCTTCTAGTCAAATTGCCACGGTCTTCCTAGCAGAAGGTGGCAGGAGTCTATGGGGACCATATCATTGTACCTGGTTCTGCAGCTAACCCCCTGTTAAAAACTCTACTAGGCATTGTTGGTCTACGTTGACCTTATTTTCTTCTTCAGCCACATGAGTGAATGCCTCTGAGTCGTGAGTCCTAGTTTCTCTAACGTCGGAGTCGATGCCACATTCTTACTGCTATTGTCGTCGATAATAAGCTGCATACATTTCCGTTCACTGTGCAGCAGGTGTAGAAATTGTTGTGGTGAAGCCACTGCAGATCCCTCGTGTCTTTAACACGCATAACCCGTCGAACCACAAGTGCTTCTTCCTCATCAATGGAGGCTGATACCCACCCTGTTTCTCAGCTTCCTGCTCCTAGATAACCTCTCAAACGATGTCCTGTTTGGTAAACGATACAACTCTGCTCGTCGGACAGTTGGAGGTTATATGCCCAAATCCGTGGTATTTGAAGCATTTTCTGGCGAACACTATAATCGACATCTTCACTGGGGGTCGCTTTATCCTTATCCAAACCAATTTTCTCAACTCTTTGCGGTGTACTCCTATTGGTGTCTTCAACTGTGGTGACTATCAAAGAAGGTGATAAGTTTAAACATTTGTCTTAGCTTATAAAAAGCTAATGTTGTAACAAACATATTTTTATAGTCAATATCAAAAAGATTTCATGTCAGTGATGACGTAACATATGTTATTTGACCATTTGATTTTACCCTTACATGACACCACAAAATAAGTTGGTAATACTAGGATACTCTAACTTGATGGTTCACCTCAATGTGACACTATTTTATTATGGTTACAACCAATTTTCTAATGTTTTTCAATGGCTCGGACTCTATTAGTTGTGAATTACGGGATACACTTGATAGAGCTTCAATAGGATTCCCCTTGGATGATGCAATTCATAGCTACCAACAAAGATTATTTGGTCAAGCTTGATCGGCTATTTGCTTTGATCTTGTTGGACCAAAGTCCATTGTGACATGGAACTATTAGATGTTAATTGGATTTTTCATCATTTCTCGCACCACTCTCTCTTTAAGTTAAAGATGGTGAATTTTCCTAATCTAAAACTAAATTGTTGTTATTATATTCTAAGCAGTTAGTGCCTAATGAATAGCCTTAATAGAAAGTTCTCTTTTGTCATTTTGAGAAATTAATCATAGGGGTTTGTGTGAAAAACTCCTAACCAGATCTTAAAGGCATCGTAAGAAGAGGACAAATTTTTTGGGTACCATCATATCTAAAATCTATTATGCTTTTTAAAAATTTGACCCATAAAGTAAAAAAACTCACCTAGGAGAGCTGGGTGTAAATTTTCAAAGCCCACATCATGCACTGCTTTGAAATTTGTGTGATTAGATGGATTTATACAATTCCAAGAAGAAAACCAGTTAATTAAAATTAATTATTTTTAAGTGATGCTTGATTAGCCTCATTATCCTTTTTTTCATTAGATATTATTGTAAAAGCTATGAGACTTACTGAAATAACTGTCATTTATTGTTTTTTGCACTCAATTTGATGTCTTCTTTTAATGTTAGTATTAGGTGGCTCTTAACATTTATTGTGAATAGCAGTTCAGCCCCCTATAATTTGTTGATTGTCTAGTTTTTTGTGTGCTTTCCTTTGGATTCTAGCATGATATGTTATTTGATGCATGTTGTATTTATTATGATTTTTAGCATCTTCATTATTATCCTAAACCTTTTATTTATGTTATCCTTTGGGCTTTAGCGTCAGTATTGAATTTTCTCTTACTTACCTATGTACATGTAATTCTCTGTTTCTGTAAATTAATTATTTGAATACTGTGATCAGTTTTCTTTCCCCTCTTATATTTGTATTCTATTGAACTCCGTTTCCATTGATTATGTCTTAGATAAGGGAAATGGAAGTTGATGTCAAGAAACACGAGAAGTTTGCTATTCAAGCTGCTCAACACTATGAAAATTGTGAGTTACAACAATGTCAAAAGACGTTTTCTTATTCCTGGAAGTTGAAAGATTAGACCTAGCAGCATGGATACCAAAACACTTATAAAGCTATGGAGTTGGAAGTCTTTATTCTTTTGATGTGTTTCAAACATGTTTTTTTCACTCTTATTTATAAGTTGAGATAAATTGGGCCTGTGTATACTCTTCTTTATATATGAAGTAGCTCAAATTCATTCAAGAATGTGCACTTTGGCCCTTACAGTTGATGTTAAATAACAAGTTCGCCTTCTTTATTCACTTGTTTGTTCTATATGGTGCTATTTACATATGGTCATCAACTGTTGCAAATACAAAGTGTTGAAATGTATTGGTGAAATGCCTGCTAATCTTCATGGTTGCTTGAATATATCATACCTGAATTAAGTTTACCGTTGTGAAAAATATGCTTAATATTTAAATCTAGGAGATCTATGTTTAATAATTCCCATTTGACGAGTGCCTTATCTACTTGGCCCTTTAAAAAAAATATATATTTTTTTTTGGCAATCATGCTGATTTCCATTATTTTTTCATCAGGTAAGGAAGAAACTGAACAACTTAGAAAGGATCTTCTTGCTGCGAAGCAGTTTGCAGAATCAATAGCCATCATCACTCCTGATCTTGCGAAGAAATTTAATGATGTAAGTTTTTGATAATGCCTAAACCAGCTCTCAAATCCATCATCACTCTCCTTTTTCCACCAATCCCTTTAAAGAATAGTAAGTTTGATCCTTCATGATTTTTTTTTTTGAAATTATTATTATTTTTTTAATGGATGCTAGTTTTCCTGAAAGACTGTGCTAGTTGGTTATTCTTCTCATGCTGTTTCAGTAGTTGGAGTACTATAAATGATAAACAAATATTTTGTAGGCAATTTTGGATAATGGTAATAAAGATGAGGATGAGACTTGGAAGGAAAAGAGAGCTTGTTTTTCAAGCATATTGATGTAGTATAATTCCTTCATTGTGTTTGATGGATGATATTGATGTTAACCCAAATCACAAGAGGAAAAATAAATATTTTTGCTCAATGCAAATAGAAGGTTACAACCAACACATTTGAAAGTAAAAATACTACAACAGACACAGGAAAACACAACTAAAGTTTATCACAAAGATGGTGTTGGTGGTCAGCGAGGATTTAGGAGGTGGTGCGGGAGTGGAAAAGGTGGTTGGTAAGCAGAAAACAACAAGGTGGTTATTTCCCGGCTGTCGGACAACAAGAAAATAGCAAGGAGTGATGTGGAAGGTTTGCCCGGGGTGCTGGCAGCAAGGATGGAAGGTTGAAATGGTGGCGGCAGCAAAGAGGAGGGGCGGGACAACAACGAAACGGCTGGAAAGGGCGGTACTGGGTTGCAGCAACATGGGAGGAGGATGACAACAACAAAAGGGAGGAGTTGCGGAAATGGCAGCAAGCTGGAATGAGGGAAATGACTGGTTGGGCGGCTGGAATAGCAAAAAATTGCCAAGAACAGTTGTACGGGGTGGTGGCAGCGAGCGGAAATGATGTCAACAGGGGTCGGGAATGCGTGGATTTGCGGGACAACAAAGGGAGGAATTTTTCTGGGTTGCAACAACGAAGGTGCTTGGCTAAACATCAAAGAGGGGTGCCTGGAATGAGTGGCAGCAAGGTGGCAGTTGGCAGCTGACGGCTGGCAACTGAAGTTGGAAAAAGACAAGTGTGTTGTTGTGGTGGCGGTGGCGGCGGCGATGGAGGGTTACAGAGAATGGAAAATCGATGATAAATATCTCCTCAGGATTGACCTACAGCTGAAGCGCCATTTGAACCTTGGGAAACGACACCACCTCGGACGAGTTACAGCAAGAGCACTTTCTTGTCTTCTTATGTAGCCCTAGAAGGGGAACACCAGAAGTCAACGACTATATTAACAGTTAACAAGCAAAAAGTAAAAACCTAAACACAGGAATTACATATATTAGCCTTAGATAATTAGGATGGGCCTACAATAGAAAGGAGGTGCCCAATCCAAAGGACGAAGCCGGTCGATTTCCCTCTTGTCTGGACTAGTTAGTCCAAGCACTAGTATCACGATGATCCCGCGCGCGTGAATCACTTGATCAAAGCAGGAGAAGCTCTCACGCCTCATGTCAAAGGCTCCTACGTCAATGGAGCACCAATCCTATCTGTCTCTCTTATTTATGTTTCATTGTTGGTCTTGAATCTCTCCCTTGAATGATATCTTATATGCATCTTCATCCTAACTTCTCATGGTTATTGTTGTGTGCAGTTCCTATGATCTGTTTGGTTTTGGTTCACTCCCTTCTTATTGCTGATTTATTCAATGATTTTTGTATCATAGCCTATATAACCTCTTGTCGGTGCTACCAATGGCCTTTCTTTCCCCCTTGTGCCCTTGTTGCTACCTCTTTGATTGATGCTCACAGCATATCTTTCTCACACATTAGGCATATTGTTATTATTGGCATACCTATAATGTGTGCTTCTCGTCATTTCATGCCTCGACCTAGGAACCTAGAATTATCAAGGTGTGAACTATTGGTCGGACAGAGAAAAAACTATCTAACAGTCTCATTTCATAACAAAATAAAATCCAAAGCACAAAAGAGACATTCTATATCATAAAACTCATATTTATAATAGTTTATTCATATTTAAAATTTACATTTAATAGAAAATAAAAACTAAACTATAATTCTTATCATACTGTATTTCTCAACATCTGTACACGTATTCGCTTGTTTCATTTTTTTTCCTATTTCATTGATTGGTTATAGAATTTATTTTCTTAAAAATAATATTTTAGTAGTTTGGCCATGAATAGGCTCGCTTTTCTCGAGTCGGTAAATAATAAAGACTCCCTACATCAATATATAATGTACAAATTCAAATGATTTTTTGAAATTTAAAGAAAAAAATGCAAATAGCGGTGAATTCAAAAACTCCGGACTAACCCCCAAAAGTAATCACACATACACATATGCAAGAAGGGGAAGAAATGGCTAGTCTACCATTTAAAAAAATTAGACTTCATGTAACATGTTTTTAATGAAGAATCTAGTGGTTTATATATATATATATATATATATTTTTTTTTTTTTTGAAAAAGCCCAAGGGCTAATATATTAAAGATAAAAATACAGATATGTTTGTATGGGTGGGCCTAAACACCTAACCCATACGGTACAACACATAAAAAAAAAGTAAAAGATGGGTACATATAGAAATAAAAGAGAAAAAAAACCACACAGTCGCTGAAAAAGTGTGGGTCATCCCAATCTAGACTTGCCTCTGGCTCTAGTTCTCGGTAGGGATCCAGCTAGCAGATTGGTAAGGTGCTGACCATTACCCGTAGTAACCAAAGTATCATCCATAAGACTCCTGAGCTCTAGTAGATCTCCATTCTTCTTCTTCCTCCTGGAAGTGTAAACCTGTCATTCCTCCTCCGGAGAATCAACCTGATGGGGTAGAGCTGAAGAAATACCAACAGTAGTACCCACAGTAGGTTCTGGAATATGTGAAGTATGAGTTCCCGCTACACCGGATACTTCTTGAAGAATTGGAGCTGTGAGGCTCTCCTTATTATCGGTCTGAACTCCATCATTTATAGGTAAGAGTCCATCAATATTGTTTTGTATGGATTTTGTAGGTGCCAGCATCTCATCACTCGCAGTAGCAGTAACAACAGTTTCATGGGGGAGATCCTCAAGGGCAACAGACACCTCATGTCTGATAGTATCATCCTCAGGTGGAACTTAAATGTCCACACCAGTAGGGTTAGACCCATCCTTATTCACTTGAACCATCAAGAACATGACCAAACATCTTATAGTGGGTACAATATGGGGGTCTGTGCTCCATGACAATTTATTGCCAATAACCATTATAGGTTGTGCCCAGCCAGACTTCAGTAACATCAGGTAAAATAATATCTTTTTCCACAAGTATTTTGGTCACCGAGGGTCTGGTTAGGTTGAAAGTAGGCAGATCTAGCTTCAAAGCATCCCCAAAGATGTCCCCAATAGAGTAGAGAACCTTATGGTGAAAAAAATGTAGCTTGAGACCAGGTAAACTAAACCATATCGGTATAGTGGGAGTTTCATGATTTGGGTCGAAATTAAGAGACCACTTGAGTAACTTCATTGATTTGCTTTCGATATTAAGATATTTCTTGGAGAAAATCCTGGTGTAGTCTTCAACCACTGTTAGTTGGATCAACACATGTCTTCAGCCACTATAAGTGGAGTCCGCAGTGGGATTCCCCTCAAGTTATAAGGAATCTCGAGAGGGTACTGATGATTGTCCTTTTATTAAGAAGGGGAGTAGAAAAGGTGGAAAAGAAGCAATCTTTTTCTCTGACTCAGAAATTTCTATTCTGACGGAAAAATTCAAGTTTACTCTTATTGGAAAATTTCAGTGGGGACACCCTCCTATGGATATTATCAGAAAGATAAAAAGAGAGGATACAAAGGCTTTAGTGATTGAGTACAAAATGTCCACTTACAGGGATGACAACTTACTCAAAAGGAGACATAAAACACACGTAATCTCCAAAAATATATAAAAAAAAAGAGAACAACTCCTAATAATTGTGGGTGTAGTTGGTGGATTTATTGTTTCCCCTTCCTCTGGATCTGGGGGACGAGCCCA
>NW_018164444.1:79691099-79692274 GCF_001263595.1 Phalaenopsis equestris
GTCCAGCAACATACTGAGATGTGGGCTTCCACCCGAAATTATGAGACTGTCATCCTGAGAATTACTGCGATCTAACATTCATTTTTTCTTCTTCCTAGATTTGTAAACCTACAAATCATCTGCCAAAGGTAGTCCCGTTTGAACAATAGGTGGATCTTCGATGGAAAGCTCACCCCGAGGGGGGGGATGTTGATCCGTAAACTGCTAATCTGACTTAGCCTGCAACACACCTTGATCCTGACACTCCTCCAGAACTTGAGTACCCTATTCTCTTGCAAAAGGTGGTTCCAGGACACTTTGACTAGCACCTACTAGAACAAAATTCGTAGTATTTGTTATCTGAGGAGGAACTGCTCTAATAACAGTAGGCAAAAGCTGTTGATCTGGTTGGTAAGAAGTAGCTTTACGAGTCAAATTATCATTCAACATTTCTGGAAGATTAACAGTGTCTGCTATATTTTTCTCCACATGAATGATGTTGTTAGCATCTCCACATGAATGATGTTGTTAGGACCTACCGATCTCAAATGTGGGTGAAGCCTGAAGCATTTGACAGGGGTGCCCAAACAGTTTACAGTGATTGCAGTGGTAGGATCTTTGTTCTGCAACAATTGGTTGTCAATACCCATTGTGGGCAGTATCAAGTCATATTTCGTCTACATCAGGGAAGGTGATATCCCTTTCAACAAGAATTCTTGCAACCGAAGGCCTTGTTAGATTGAAGGTGGGTGTATCCAATTTCATAGGTCTCCCTAGTGCAGCTCCAACAACAACAACAACAACAAAGCCTTAATCCCACTACGTGGGGTCGGCTACATGAATCCTTTTTCTCCATTGCGTCCTATTTAGTGTCATATTTTCATTTAGTTCTAGTAAATTAAGATCATTTTTAATACAATAAGCCCAAGTCTTCCTAGGTCTACCTCTGCCTTTCTTAACAAGTCGATTTAAAACATCTACTCTCCTAATCGGATCATCTAATGGTCGACGTTTAATATGACCAAACCATCTAAGACGACTTTCTCTAATTTTGTCTGTCACAGGAGCTACACCAACCCTATCACGAATATATTCATTCCGCATTTTGTCTCTAAGTGTAAAGCCACTCATCCACCTAATCATTCTCATCCCGGCAACACTTAACTTATTATTATGCTTCGCTTTTAAAGGCCAAC
>NW_018164444.1:79694447-79745701 GCF_001263595.1 Phalaenopsis equestris
TATAATTACACCTACACCATTTTTAGTGCGACTCTTATCTGAATACCAAAGTTTAAAACCTAAATTATCAATCTCCTTAGCCTTTTCTCCCACCCACTTACTTTCTTGAATACATAAGATATTAATTTTCCTATGAATCATAATATCAACTAATTCCATTAATTTACCATTGAGAGTGTCTATATTCCAAGATCATATCCTAATATTAGTTTCATTAGTTTCATGGACTAACTTCTTTACCCGCATTCGCCCGTAATGTGGGAACCCTTGCTTATTTAACACTACACCCGGGCGCCGGTGTAGCGGCCCTTGCACACTTTTCACTGTATTCAGGCTATACAGCGCGTCGCTTCCAGGGGACGCCCTAGCACTTACACAATGATCAAAAGGATTCATGTCATGATTTTTTCGACAAGTTTTACGCTGGCTGTCGACTACCTAACGCAACCCTCCACTTTTCTCATCCGGGCTTGGGACCGGCAACGACAGTGTTAATAGAATAAAAGACTTGGTGATTGAAGTAGTGCGGTTTTAGGCCAGGTAGTTTAAACCAGATTGAAACTATAGGTGGTTCTTGGCTAGGGTTAAATTCAGGAGACCACTTAAGCAGTTTCATATATTTCTCATTTATTGTCATGATTTTTTTGAAAAATATTTTGGCATAGTATTCCACTTTAGATAATTGCATCATCACATGTCTCTCATCAAAGAGGTCAACCTTGCAAAGTTTCAATAGTTTGAGATCTTCAAAAGCTTTCGAATGATTTCGGTTTTAGGATGTCCCGATTGGAACTTCCCAATGAGGGTGAATTTGCACTTGTCAACCAGGTTAGAAACTTCAACATCAGAGAAGAATAGAGCTAGTTTGTCACTCGTCCTACACGTGTTCTTGAAAAAGTTACAGTCCCCCTGACCCTCAAATAATTCATGATAAACTTTAGAGAAAACCTGATCTGATCCCATAGAGCTAACCATATCAACAAAAGAAGCTTTCACAAGGTTTAAAACTGAAGTAGTCGATGGTTTAGAAGGAGGAGAAGCCATGTAATAGGGAGTTAAAGAGCGGGAAGCTACAAGGATTGAGTTTGGACTGCGATCGTAGCTCACGTACGTGCAGGGAGGATGAGCTCACTTGCGTGCAAGGAGGATGCGAGTGCAACGCTCAATCTGGAGCTGTCGAGCATAAAGAGAGGGAGTTGAAGCCGAGTTCATGCGCAGACAGCGCTTTGCGACAATGACGAGAGAGACGCGCGGAATCCGCGGATGAAAGCGAAGAAGACGACGATCAGTCAGCCAAAGAGGTCGACCAAAAGGACCAAGTCGACGCTGGAGCCGAAGGAAGAATCAAACGCCATCGGTGCGGTGGAACCCTAGGGCACCGATGTCGACACCGGCGCCAGAGCGCTTCCGCATCGTAATATATATTTATATATATTGTTATATATGTGCAAAACGTTGTATTTTCTTCGTATTGTACCCTTTTCATTCAATTTTTGTTTGGTAAACCCATCAAATATAATCCTCCTCTTTTTTTCTTCTCTTTCTTTCTATAGTGCCACCTCATTGATCTATAGGATCCCTTCTACCTATACATCAATTGTGAACTATTGTAACTATGCATTAATTATTATTCTTTGATTTGTGTATTTTTTTAAAGCGGTTCTTTAGGGATTGTATAAATACAAATTAAATATTGGAATGAAACACTCAATCATTCTCCAATTCTTGTCATTGTATATGAGCTCTAGCCTTTTATTTTCTTCTTATTTCTGTTGTCATATCTTTCATTGTTGCATTGTCATAATTATGCGGCATACATTGTTGCAATCTTTTTTGTTTTTTTCTTTCTATAAGTGTAGCCTTCACTATTGCAACTTCATCGATGCATTGTTGCAAAATATTTTCATTGATATATCTTCCATTGCTTTGGTGTCGCATTTTTTTCCTTTTTTAAAAAAATTATCATAATCTATATCTCTTTTTTAAAAAAATTATCATAATGTATATCTCCATGGACAACAATAACATTGCCCGCATACTTTATCTTGTGCTCTTATGACAATCTAAAATTCAGTGAGAGAGTTTTAAAATATCCATTCAATATATCAGTTGAATGAAAAGAATTACTTACTGATACCGGAACTGGTAAGATAAATAGTGGGAAACACAATAACATACTTTTATTAACGTATACAGAGGGTTACAACACAACACAATAGGAAATAACAATACAAAGAGAAACAGTACAAGTAAACACCTCTTAAGTGTATTCGTCGGGTGGTGGAAGCTAGTTAGGTGGATCGGGAATGTGTTGAATGGTGGTGAAACCTGCAATGCTCTATGGTGTTGAATGTTGGCATTTAAAAGAGAATCATAAAAATAAGTTAGTGTTGCAGAGATGAGAATGATTAGGTGGATGAGTGGCTTTGCAATTAGAGACAAAATGTGAAATGAATATATCCGTGATAAAGTTGGTGTAGCTCCAATGATGGACAGAATTAGGAGAGTCTTCTTAGATGGTTTGGTCACATTAAACGTTGACCATCTGATGATCCGATTATGAGAGTAGATGTTTAAGATTCGACTTATGTAAATAATCTTAATTTATTAGAATTACATGAAAATATGACACTAAATAGGGCGCAATGGAGAAAAATGATGCATGTAGTCGACCTCACTTTGAGGGATAAATGTTTTGTTGTTGTAGTTGTTGTTGTTGTTGTTGGAGTATTGTTTTACAAGGTATTGATCAAATTACGTACTCTTCTAATAAATTTATTTCATAGATCCATTAACTTTGCAATTAACTATGGTCAAAAATTGATTCTTGATCCCTATGACTACTCAAAGATACACTGTTATAAGCAAATTCCTCACACTCCAAAAATCATTCTTGTAGTTAAACTATTTATCAATATTTTTTATATTTAGATGATAAATAAATATTTTGATTGTTGTATTGTGTTGTAGCATTCATATTGTGTTTTATAATAATATGATGAGAAGAATATTGGGCTTGTTAAAAAAAGAGATGTCTCTTTCATTTTACTTTGAGGATTGGATCCATACTTTGAAATCATTATTATATTTTTTAAGTATAATGATACTCAGAGTTTTTCTTCATGAAGGACCTTAAAATTCATATATAAATGGTTGATAAAATAACTTATATGAGATTTGTTGGAAAACATCTATTTATGAATACTTAATGATGATGTAGCTTACAGAGAATAAAACAATGGAAGAACTCTCAAGTATCTTCATTTTTCTTTGTACGAGTATGGAGATATATATGCATCTTTCATTCATATTACAAAATAGTAGTAAAGCAAATAAGGAGGAAAAAATAAATAGGGCCGACGGTCCTTTAGGAAAGCACACGTATTATAATCCGAGGGTCATAGACAGATCTAACTGTATAGAGTATTGATTCTTGTGCCTTAAGTTCTTTGTTATCTGAGGGTCATAAGAATATCCAATTGTACAAAGACTTGATCAACTTGTCTTAAGTTCCTAGCTATGATTGGAGCAGAAATTCAATACTTTCCCTCAAATTGAATGGTAGAGATCTTTTATTTCAAGTTTGCTTATGATTTTTTAAATATTGGGCTGTAGAATCCTTTGGTGAGTTTTTTGGTTAGATGGTTTTCTTTGATGTTGTCATGTATTTGTAGCAATTCCTTCATCAATAAGTCTAGCTTTTATTCTGATTTAGTTGGAATTTCACACGACTTGCACTATGTCATCTTAGGGTGTGTTTGGGCCGGTAGTGTGGTGGTAGTGCCGCACCACATCTTTGTTTTTTTCCTTGGAAAAAATTGCATTTTATGTGCTTTTTCAAAAAGTTGTGGCTAAAACTTGTGTTTTGCTCCTGAACTTGGCTAAGTGCGATGATTGCTAGAAAGTTGTGGTCTGACTTTTTCAAAAAAAATAAAAATTGTAATGGCAACCACTACTTTTTGAAGGACAGTTTCTTCTGCAGCAGCTTCACAACTACTTTAAATAACTACAGCAGCTTCAAACAGACTTAGTTTCTTTCAGTAGGTAGCATGGTGCTCTACAATCATATCATGATCATGGAATTAATTTCTTTCCAAAATAACAATTTGGGTCTTTGTGTTTCGGAAGTAGATTCACAAAATGTTTGATCTTTCCTTTTTCCTTTAGAAATATGTTCATGATTTGGTATAATTTAAGGTAGATTATTTTGTTCAGGTGGTTTGATGATTGAAATACCTGGAGTTCTCCTTTGGTCTAATTTTCAATATTAATTATGGTTGATTCTTTTGAAGTCAAAGAACTCCAACATAGTGATTACAGGGAGAATTCTGTCATAGGGGTAAGCTTGGAAGTGGAAATCCTAACATTAGAGAATAAGAATAAATGTTGAAAATGAAAATCATAATCTTAGATGATAAGAAAATAAGGTTGGAAGTGAAAACCATAACCTTAGAGAATATGAACAATGATCGGAAGGAACACTCTAACCTTTCTCTGATACCATGTAGAAAATAAAACAATGAAAAAACTCATATTTACTTTCTTTGTACAAAAGGGGAGATATAAATCTCCCATAGGCATTGCAAAATATAATTAAACCAAAAAGGAGGGAAAATAAATAGGGTTCGAGAATCCTTTCGGTAAACACATGGATATAGTGGTTCGCAGAGTCAGATCTAACGGTATAGAGCCTCGAGTTGTGTGTTTTGTGTCATTTGTTATCTGAGAGTCATAAGCAGATGTGAGTACAAAAGCTTGAGTCGTGTGTCTTAAGTTCTTCGCTATGATTTTAGCAAAAATTCAACATAGTTTTATCAGATTGAAGTATGAGTTTAAATTCCATTCTATAGTGCAAGTTTTGTTAATTGCAATATTTGTGATTTGGAAGATCGAACATGCCACTCGCTTGAGTAAATTTGTGTTTTAGTTTGATTTTCTGTTTTAAATTTTAATTTTTTTAAATGATGGTGCACTTCTCAAAGCAAAACTGTTTGGTTTCATTTTGTGTTTATGCATAGTATTCTCAAATGTTAGCTCAAGTATTTAAGACGCTCATTAGTATATATGCATACAAACTTTATTTTGGTGATTTGAAATTATCGTGTGACCCATGAAACACTGCAGGGAACCACTTATGATATTTGAAATGTCTTTTTTGTACAAGAATATTTTGTTGGTCAGGATTGTAACCATCACTCAAGACATGCATGGTTGACTTTTAGATATTGATGCTCATGTTGCTCAAGGCACTTGTGTAGTTTGCTGTACGCAATGGATTTGAATATTATATTAATTGCAAAGGTTCTCTCATTCACGTGATCATTTGAAAGGTGCAAACTCTTTTTGTGGCCATCGTTCATATGAATGTACCATCCTTGCAAGTCGCATGTGTTTTTGCATTTGAGTTCTTTATTTATATATTTACTTGCTTGTGTTGATTTGCAGATTCTTTAGAATTTTTAAGGGCTTCAATGTTTGTTAAATGTTCAAAGCATTGTGAGCAACCTATATGTAATCCGTGTTTTGTTTAAATTTGCCCCATTGGCCCCATTGAGAATATGTTCCCTAATTATGAATAGGAGTTGTTGAATTTTGTTTCCATAGCCAATTCAGTTCAGAGAATTCTAAGAGTTCTGGTTGCAATGCAGCTCTTATGTTCTTGCTCTCAAGCAAGCGACTAACTTCCTCATGAGTTTAGTTCATGGTCTGATTTTTTTATTCAATTCTGGTTCTTTCAACTCTTTTGAGATGACTTGTATGTCAATTCTAGTGTTCGGTAAGTAGTGTTTTTAGTCTAGAAAATTATTTGCCTCGTGTAAGTTTCAAGTCATGTTATTGAAAAGTTTGACAACCACTCAGTTTCCACCTCGCATAGAGTTTCTATTAGGAGTATAGGCCTGTTCACCACACCAAAAGAAGGCATAAATGGGTGGATTCTAAGACACCACAGTTGGATCTTCTACTTTCACCATGTCAAAGAAGATGTATTTGTTCTTCATGTACCGGCATGAAAGATTTGCAAACTGATTTTCTTATCGCATTAAGAAAATGTGTATGAGCACTTGCATGTCTTCGTCTTCCACCGCTCCAAAGAATGTGTGTATAGATATTGCTACCACCATACCATAAAAGTAGTGCGGTGGTATTCGCTTGCATGAGAAAATTTATGCAAGCAATGTATTTTCTCTACTATGTTGGTAGGATGCACATGGGTACTTAGAAGTTGGGGCAATTGGTTTGCTTTTGCATTATACCGACGCACACTGTGTGTCGATGAGATGACAACAATGTGTGCACAGGACCATTTTTCTCTTGTTCTTTCATTTTCTTTTTTTCTTGTTTTTTGTTTTTTTGGGTAATTTGTTGAGAGAGAAAGAGTGGCTTGATTTAAAAAGATTTACCTTAAATGTGCAAGTCTATGAACTCCTCTTTTTGTTAACAGCCTTTGTATCCATCGAGTGTCTTCTGTAGAAAGCTCCCAACATGACTCGTTTGCTTCTTTCCACCCAATGCAGGCTTGATTGAGCCTTTTAAAACGAGCTCCAATCACACCATTCTTGTTTCTAGACAAGCCACTACTATCATTGATGCCTTATTGGTGAGTTCTTGGTGTGGCTTCCTTTTTCATATGCTGATGGTCTAAAAGATTTCTGCCTAGCAAGCACAGGTTGTTACCTTTGCCTCCACGTGCTACTAACTTTCTGATCTACACTCTCGTAACTTTCGTATCAGAGGCATGAATAGATGTCCAAAGTTGAGTTTTGACAGTACAAATCAATTCCGGAATCTATAGTACTAATTTGAAATTTAGTAGGGTCAGTTTTTTTCAGCAGTAGTGTTCTTTCTACATCATTTCAGATTTTCTCCCATTGCTGTTTCATGCACTTGTGATTTCTTTGCATTCCGTTCTTACTGCTTGTCGTTATCCATTAAACTTAAATTACCAGTTGCTTGTGTAAATGGAAGTTAACCTGTATAGTGCTTACTAAATTTTTTTATTTTTTATATGATTGCATGTTTCCTGCTTTTCCATTACTCGTTGCTTTGATCTCTTACTCAGCATTTCTTTTGGTAAGGTGGAAAAGGCACATTCAAACATATGATTACACCGTTTGAGCTTTATCGAAACTCATTTTTCACTCGCATTTTTGTAGATGCCTGCTACGGTAGAGGAACTGGAAACTGCAATTCAAGATGGTATTTCTGAAGCAAATTCTATCTTATTTCTTAACCAAAACATTCTTCAGGAGTATGAAAGTCGTCAACAAAAGGTGAATTGAATGTGCTCTCTCCATATGTTTAAGGTTGTTTTCTTTAAGCAATTTTGATATTTCATGCAGATAAGTAGCATAGCAACAAAACTAGAAGCAGATGAAGCAGCCCTAAGGAGTTGCGTGTCTGAAATAAATGTTGTCCGGGTGAGAGCTTCTTATAGTTTGATTTGGCATTTGTTTTGTTCTTAGGTAGATAGAGTGAAGATTTTGATGTGTAAAATCAAACTTCCATCTATTAGCATGGAATTTTTGCCCTTCTACTTGATTTTTTTCTGTTTGCCTAGTATGATTTTGATGTTTCATTTAGCACACATATGATTTTGTAATTGTTTTGTCGTTCCACATGGTTCCCCCTCCATTCTCGAAACGTCAAGAAAGCACTTCATTATAATAATTCGCTACCTGTTTAGCTGAAACTTGAAAGCATGAGAAATCTTCAATTTTGATGTGATTCACTAGTTCATCTGGTTTGCCTTTGATCAGGACAATTTGTTCACTGATAATACTATGAGTGTAAGCCTTGATAGGTGTTATCTTCAACTTCTTTGCAATTTTATTGATATGCTTTTGTGAAACTTAATGTAATCAACCAAATAAGAACTGCATGAAATTAATGGGGTTATGGCAATGTCCTCTTGATGCTTATCCCAGCATAGCATTTTATCTTAAGAAAATGGGGTTATGGCAATGTCCTCTTGATGCTTATCCACGTGATATAATTTAGAAACATAAGAATGTATGAATCAATAATTAATATGCATGCCATTCCGCTATGAACAAGTAAGCAAGGGATACATATCTTTGTTGAACAAATTCAAACTAAACCAACCTTGAACATAAAACTATTATCTTTTTTTTCTTGGTGGATGGCATAATAAACATTATGAAAAACAAATAATTTGCAGCAATAGTGATGTAGAGGAAGAATTGTTTTAGTGCCAATTTGATGAATAAGAACTTTGACGATGAATATATTATTTATTTTCTTTTTCTTGTTTTTTTGAATACCTTTGATTTGCTTGATTTCTGCTTTTACATATGAGAGAGTTGCAGAAAGGAGGAATTTTAGAGAAATTAATACTTGATTACTTCAGTTTTACTATAACATGAGTTTTGGTAAAGCTATCTAAAAAAAAGCAAAGAGGGCTTGGAAATTTTATTTTTCTTCAAATAGAGATCAGGAGAGAGATGTGAAAGGGACTTGCTACCCAGTGGAATGAAGAGAATTATAGGAATGATAGAGCTGAGAGAGAATAGTTAAGAGGGAATTTTTTATAATAATTAATTTATTATTCATTAATAAAACTAAAGAATAACCGTTCAACCTGAACTTGGAAAAAGTGTTACAAGATAAATCCAGATTAAATTAAAAATTAAATCTTGAGTTGACTCTTGGTACGAATAAGTTCTCTATATATATATGTATATTCATGAGAGTATTCTATGCATGATAATTTTATAATTCATCAATGGCGTCGTTTAATACTTATGGACAGTTATTTGTCCGATCATTATTGGCCATACTGATGATGATGCCACTTAGTTCAATAAATGATGTTTTAGGTTTTTATAATTATGCGGGTTTTACGTTTCACTACAATCTAAACCATAATAATAATTTTTTATAACTAGGTGCTTATGTGCTTCATCAAATATAATTAAATTCATGATATTTATTTCGAGTAAGAAGAATTGTGTAGCTTACAAACTGTTTTGTATGCTTGTAATCAGGTATAATCATACTTCTTGAATATGTCAATTTACTTCGCCTTAAATAATGTCATGGTGGTGTTGGGGTTAGTAATGATGAGTGAAGGATATGGTTGGCAAAGTTTATATACAATTATCATCAGGCAATTCAATTGGTAATTCAATTTTACCAGTTTGATAGTTTGAAGGATTATTGGATATTGCTCACAACTACCTCATCCACCTTTGTTTACTTTCTCTCTCTTTTTCATTATTTCTCTCTTCATTCTTCTCTCTCTTTCATACACATCTACTTGTGCTCTTTTGATTTCTCATTTCTGTTTAGATCCCATTCCGTCTCTTGCACACCTTACATCTTAGTACCATCTCTCGTGTGATCTCTCTGGGTTATCTCCTCCCTTCTTTACTCTTTCTCTCATTCATTGTCTCCCCTTTGTCCTTCACTATCTATGTAATTGTCCTGCTCTTAGGAAAGCTTGGGCCTTCAAAGATATCTTTTGGAGCAATGTTCTGGCGGCTTAAGTTTGAATAGAATTGAATTGTATGGAGAGAAGAGAGATAATCATTCATATAGTTTTCAATATAAGATCAAATGCACAATGGAAATGATGCTCAATAAGGATGGTATTTGCTAGTGAATCAACATTTGACATCAGTGGTGTCGTTTAAAAATTAAAAATTAAATCTTGAGTTGACTCTTGGTACGAATAAGTTCTCTATATATGTATATTCATGAGAGTAGTCTATGCATGATAATTTTATAATTCATCAATGGCATCGTTTAATACTTATGGACAGTTATTTGTCCGATCATTATTGGCCATACTGATGATGATGCCACTTAGTTCAATAAATGATGTTTTAGGTTTTTATAATTATGCGGGTTTTACATTTCACTACTATCTAAACCATAATAATAATTTTGCATAACTAGGCGCTTATGTGCTTCATGAAATATAGTTAAATTCATGAAATTTATTCCGAGAAAGAAGAATTGTGTAGCTTACAAACTGTTTTTTATGCTTGTAATCAGGTGTAATCATGCTTCTTGAATATGTCAATTTACTTCGCCTTAAATAATGCCATGGTGGTGTTGGGGTTAGTAATGATGAGTGAAGGATATGGTTGGCAAAGTTTATATACAATTATCATCAGGCAATTCAATTGGTAATTCAATTTTACCAGTTTGATAGTTTGAAGGATTATTGGATATTGCTCACAACTACCTCATCCACCTTTGTTTACTTTCTCTCTCTTTCTCATTATTTCTCTCTTCATTCTTCTCTCTCTCTTTCATACACATCTACTCGTGCTCTTTTGATTTCTCATTTCTCTTTACATCCCATTCCTTCTCTTGCACACCTTACATCTTAGTTCCATCTCTCGCGTGATCTCTCTGGGTTATCCCCTCCCTTCTTTACTCTTTCTCTCATTCATTGCCTCCCCTTTGTCCTTCACTATCTACGTAATTGTCCTGCTCTTAGGAAAGCTTGGGCCTTCAAAGATATCTTTTGGAGCAATGTTCTGGCGGCTTAAGTTTGAATAGAATTGAATTGTATGGAGAGAAGAGAGATAATCATTCATATAGTTTTCAATATAAGATCAAATGCACAATGGAAATGATGCTCAATAAAGATGGTATTTGCTAGTGAGTCAACATTTGACATCAGTAGCGCTTTGTGATAACAATGAAATGGAAGAAGTGCACAGACAAATGACATCTAGCTCACTTATCCTTGAAGGTAGCCTTTCATTAGCTAGTTCAGTATTTCGCGAAGACATGTAATCCCCACCATTCTTTCATCATGTTCCTTATCTCTCTTAAGTCAAATAAAGTGTTTTTGGCTATATAGCTTTGGGCCACCTTGCCCTACAAAGCTAGATTAAGTCAATCAATCAAACTAAGTTTGTTTTTCCAAATTCTTTTTAAAGATTTCTTAAAAAGATTTCAAGATTGAATTATCTCAAAAAGTTCTAGTTTATTCTATGAATCCATTTGAGTTTTAAAAGCCTGATAAATCAATTGAGACTTAATGATAACTTAAAATCGCCCATTTATACAAAAAATATCATTTCTTTTTATTTATGCAATAAATGCAAATCTTATGGTCATTTTTAAGTTTGGTTATATTTATTTCAATTTATATTTTTGTTAGGCTCAAATACTTTTGATGTTATCCCATTTGGTTATTTTGGTGTTAAAAATTGAACAGTTGGTCTTTTTTTGTTAAGTCTGTTATTAATGTTAGCAAAAAAAAAAAAACGGAATATTCTTGTGAAGTACAGGTAATCTAGTTGGCCTTTATTGTCGAGGGCTCGCCGAAGTAATGGATGTCAACTTGCTATTAGCTTTTTGTGATGCAGATCTTGAGCTATAGATCATTTTGTTATAATTTCTTTTTCTGCCTTCTTAATTTTGCTTGATTTCTGGAGGAATTTTGGAGATGGAAAAGAGTTAGTCATTTTCTTGAAGAAGCCAACTAGGTGCCTCCTAGCAATTTTGGTTTTCTGTGAGAAGGAAACATGTGAGAGAATTAGGAACCCTTGTATGCATGTTGTTGTAATAAAAAATTACAAGGGGCGTGAGGAGAGAAATTGACATAGAAGTCTGTTTCCCATCATAGAGACCCATTGGGTGAGAGATAATGAAGAGGAGAGAGAAAGCAAACTGTAGGAGTGATTGGCAATATAGGGGATAGATTCTTTCCAAATTCGATTTATCATTAATCAAATCAAAATAATGCCCATGCCCTTTTAACCCATATTTATAAATTTAAATTTTACAGCGTAAAATCATCTGCATTGAAATATATATAACTCCTACAAATCCTGCCATCATATTCAAAATAAAATCAATGCTAACAGTTAATTGAAATAGATCATAACCAATTCCTATGGAATTAGTGGGAACATTGTTTGGGCGAGATAACAGATTGATTAGTTTGCCCTTCTGCATAGAAGCTGTCTCTGGCTGATGTCTTGTGGAATATTGGTATAAATGATGAAAGGCTCGGCTTTCTGCGGGAAATATGATTTTTGGGAAAAAGAAAATGACAGTTGTATTTTTTTTAATGCAAAATGCAGGTAGCATAAGATGCACTAGGCCTAGTTTACATCTTTTTTTTTTTTGGGTCATGTTCTACATGATTGGACTTATAAATAGTCAAAATATTATGAAGGATCAAAATAATGGAACATATAAAACGTAAGGGTTCAAATCGTTAGTTTCAACAAATGATAGCACAGAATTCAGAAAAATTAACAGACAGGCAAAACCAAACTTCAGCTTGTTCTTGATTTGTGCCTGCATGGCTGTTAGTCACATGTGAAGGGGCTTTTCATTTTATCTTTAAAACCCATTAGCTCGAAATTGTATGTTTTTTTGTACTTCTGACTGGTTTTGTGAAGAATAACAACCTAATGTCCACCATATCAATATATTTCAGTTGTCTTTTGCTAATTTTGCTCAGCTCTTTTGTTCATTGTTTGTGGGAGGGCATTTTGTTTTAACATGAACTATGTAAATTGCATCATGTAGGATCAGTGGCTGCCAACATTGCAAAACCTTGTTGGGAAGATTAATGAGACTTTCAGTCGCAATTTTCAAGAGATGGCAGTTGCTGGCGAAGTTTGTTTGGGTATCATATTGTGGTCTTTTGTCTTTGCCAATTTACTTATTAAAAAAGTTTAATATTTTTTTTCCCTGTGGTGTTACAGATGAACATGATGTCGATTATGACAAGTATGGCATACTTATAAAAGTCAAGTTCAGGTAACATAATAACCAAAAAGAGATGGCTACATTGATTTTTTGAATTAAGATTGCTGAGTATGCCATAAAAACTTGGTATTACTCTGGCTATTTTAACTTGATGATACTTTGAAAATATCACTGGTATCTGACTGCAGAAAGCATTAGACGGAATAGAGATTATTTTCTGTTGCCTGAATTTGTTTTTAGCTGTTGAAGATGAACTTGGCTCTTAAATTTATCTATTATGTAAAATATTTCAGTATCCTAGCAAGATTACAGGGAAACATATATATAGAAAAGACAGGTAAAGAGTTTGTTATTAAATGGACGGTTGGATGTAATCTGGTATAGGCGAACGGTCCTGATTGGGCTGATTGTCCTTCTTGCTTGGGCTGCAACAGGGAGGTGGAGCCATATCCTTTACATGGGTCACACCTAAGTTGTCCCCCTCATGTCAAACATAGGTGTAACAAAGATGGATGATTCATGTAGGCTCAGTGAAACCTCTCAAGTATAATGAAGTCAAATTCTAAAACTTTGAGGTACCTTTTGGCCAAACTGGACAATATCTTGGTGGGTGATTGTTCGAGCTATCATAAATGGTATCAAAGCATTACACTAGTCGGAAGATGGAATTTAGTGTCATACAAAATAAAGTGCTACACTATGGGGTCACACCTCTTGGACCCTCGATGCGACAAAGTGCTATTAGTGGGAGTCACCTTTTTACTCTGTAGGGGTTACCTTAGAGTCTTATCTTCGTGGTGAATGATTTTGAGTATAGATCACTAACGAGGATATCAGGTACTTAGGTGGGAGAGATTGTGAAACTCCTTAAGTAGATTGAAGCCGAACTCTTAAACATCGATGGACCTTTTGGTGTAATGGTGGACTTTCGATAAGAAACTAGTGTTGGAGCATTCATAGGATGGATGACCTCCTTGGAAGTCACACCAATGGAGCAAAGTTGTAAGACCATTAGACTAAAGTGTATCTTGATGAGTGAGAGTTCGGGTTGTCACAATTTACCCTACTTCAGATTAAATATTGTGAAAACCCTTGAGTAGATTGAAGTTGAACTCTTAAATATCATGACGCCTTTTGGTGTGTGGAATTTCGATAAAAAAACTCCAAAGTTAAGTGTGCTCGTGATGGAGCATTCCTGTGAAGTTACTCCAATGGGGCAAAATCGTGAGGCTGTTAGGCTAAACTGGACAATACCTTGATGGGTGAGAGTTCGGGCTGTATAGACGCAATTTTTGCCAATACTCATCCTAATGTACACAAATCATGACTAATTAAGTAGATGATTGATTTCACTAAACAGTCGAAAATAAATTTATATATTTCATTTCATCCACCGCTTAGAAATAAATCTCAAATCATATGCAAAGCTATTAAATACTTCAATATCAAAACATGCGTACCCAAAAAGTCATTAAAAAATCTTTACAATTCAAAAGCTATACAAAAGTCAAATCATCTGGTTAATTGTTTCTCTGCTCTTTACCTCTATGGAAAATAATATCATCATAGCAGATGAACCACAGACAAAGTGAGATACTCATTACTAAAACAAGATTCAATAAAGATGAAAGTAACGACATATATTCTAGTCAATGGCTACTATGATTAACAACAGGAATATTGATATGCTTAAATACATAAAAGTACAAGAAACATGAAGTAAATGTAGTACCAAAAACAGTATTTAAATAATAATCAAGTTGTTTCTGGTAATGTTTTCATTCATTTCAATATGTTTTAGTTGTGGAGGTTGTTTGTATCTGTCTACTTATCACAACACATAATATTCTCTTAGCTTGTACATCGACCACCACCCTAGATTGTTAGCTTATGCGGTTTCTCCCTTTCATTTGATCCCTCTCTCGCTTGCCATCTCTTTTCCTCATCTCGCCTACTCTATCTCCCTCTCTATTTTGTGCGACTGAGGGCATCAAGCCCTCGATTATTTAAAGCACTAAGTTGCATGCAATGCCATTTCCTTTTTTTTTTGTTCTTTTTTTAAGGTTAATTTAGATTTCATTTAATATTATTAATTAACATTTCATTGTTTAATTTGTTTATTAAATCTAAACTTATTTATATTTATTTAATCTTTAATTATTATTGATATATTTGATCTATTTCACTAAATAATTTATTAAATTTCTTGGAAAAAAATTTAGTTAATTATTACCTGAAATATTATTATTACAAGCTCGATCTTCTACATACATGGTAAAGTCCACAATGTTTGTATTTAACTATATTTAAATGGTGCATGTGCATGCAAGTTATGGACCTAATCTTCTACAAGCAAGCAAAATTGATAATATCCAAAGCTACAAAATGAGATCATTCAAATATGTTGATTATGATCGTATTAAAAACAAATATCCATTAGTGGGGATTCTATTATCAATATGCCCCCAAGTCTTAAACCAAACACTACTGGAAATTAAATGATTATCAACTGACAAATTAGTTAATCCACTTCTTTTTCAATCAGTAAACCTTATTACAAGTTAAATTCCGGCTGAATTTTGTCAGTAAAAGTTATGTCTTAAAGGCGTTATCAGCTGAATTTTTCATCTGCTAACCGTTACCCTGAATTTTCAAACTCTGGATTATTAGCGGTTGAAAAATGCAATTGTTAATCAACCGGAAAACTATAGCAAGAGAAAACATTAAATATGGTTCATAACCAATGAAATTCTATTTATGCAATCATAAAAGAAAAGAGCTAGCATCTCATAACATCTCATTGACAACGTAAAAGAACAGATATATAACATGATTGAATGAAATCATAGCAAATATAACAAATATATAACAAATATCAACAAATCATATAGTACAATAGTCTTCAGTAAAAAAAAAATGTTAATTGTGTTGCTAATCCTCCTCAACCAAAGATTGCTTGCCACGGCCACGTGCATGGCACTTCCTAGACTCCATCTCATGTACCTTAGCAGCGAAGATGGTTCACAACTTCTCGATCAGTGCGACCACCTGTTTGCAGATTGTCTTCAATCAATGATGACCTTTGGCCGGAATCGGAGTGTTGCACCTCATAGACAAATTTATTTGCGTCAAGATCATAGATTATCCCCTTCCTTCTCCCGTCAGCAGCTTACTTCCAGATCTCTAACTCTAAGCAGTCAGATTGACCGCTAGAGCTACCAACTTCTACTGGGCTCCGGGGACTCCTTCAGACGCACTTAATTATCCTACTAAAGATTATAAAGGATAATTAACATTGAAATAAAATTATAA
The DNA here is from genome assembly GCF_001263595.1 of Phalaenopsis equestris. Taxonomy (NCBI): domain Eukaryota; kingdom Viridiplantae; phylum Streptophyta; class Magnoliopsida; order Asparagales; family Orchidaceae; genus Phalaenopsis; species Phalaenopsis equestris. The sequence goes on from NW_018164444.1 coordinate 79,710,465, forward strand.
ATAAATTTCACAAATAAATAAAATAGTATTCAATTTACATGGGACATGGTGAGATTTGTTGTTGACGCACCTGTGTCCGCATGATGTTTGATGTTTGCAAGTGTGTAACTCAACAGCTGTGGGCTCTTATCATGCATCAGTTTTTATTAACATATAAAAAAATTAGGAAAAAGTAACTATAAAAGTCATTTTAATGTAAAGAATAATTCTTATCATACTCTTTTTGCATTCAGTATGAGAAACTGCGCCTCCGCTGTGAAAATAGGTACACATACCCCCACAGTCTAAGTTTTGGTTATGCTGGATCATACTCTAGGCAACTAGGCCCAGGCTTCCTCACCCATCCAGATAAGCATGCCACTTCTTGAGAAGATCAATGAACATATCTCGCAAGTGGCTTTAGCCTCGGGTCTCGAATTGTCTCCAAATCTATTGATGATGCTCAGTATTCCACCAGAAGTTCTTCATTAAAACAAAAATCAAACAATGTTTGTTATTATAAAAAAAGATTAACTTGAGATTATTAATGTAATTCAAAATTATTTAGTTTTACCTTGAACTTTCTGAACCACATTCTGAATCTCAATCTGGATCCTCATCCACGACAAATACGAAGCACTATTCCTACATTTGATTTTCTCTATGATTTTGTGGACTGACCGCTTGAATGGATAAAAGTTGCAAAAAAAATCTAGCTGGATAATGTAATAGAAAATAATTTCAATTATTATAATTTAAATTACTTATGAATGTCTATCCGGCTCAATGTACATTTATTATGTCGCGTCCATAATAACAAGCTCGACAAAAGTAGAGGGGCTTGCTTCGAAGGAGGATGAAGGTGTTAGTGTGGCATGAGTTAGGGGTGTGGTAGGAGAGATGTAACTGAAGTTGGAGTAATGGCCTGGCGAGCATCAATTTGGCGGTTGAAGTGGTGACTGTCATAATGATTCCTGTCTACAAAGTTGGTTGTGAAGTCACCCCTCTTCTTCCTTTGAAAGGAACTGGGGGAGACAACTAGTCTCCCAGGACCATGGTCTGTAACAAAAAAAGTAAATTGATCAGAATAATTATAAGAAAAAAATAACAAACATAAAAGCATAAAAAAATGAAGTAACGAAGGAAGCTAACATAAGTAAAAGATAAAAAATAACAATAGTGAAAATAGGAATTAATAGAAGTAGATGCATGAAACACCGGAACAGATGGTACAAAAGATAAAACCTGGAAATGATTAATTGGACGAGTGTATAAAGGTTATATTTAAAATTCCCTCTTCTATATCATCATCAAACTCATCCACATCATAATTAACTTCATATGCAGTAGTAACATCTACTAAGATATCCCTTTCCTGAATATAATCAAGATGAATACAAAAATTTTATATTTTTTTCTTCTGATGTTTAGGTTAAACAACAGTTTGGACTTCAATGGTCGTTTTTCGTCCAGTCTTGATAATCACTGTTCAGTCATGTTTCTCTTGTTTTACTAGGTTATCCAAAGTATTATATCTGACTAGTTTGACGTGCTAGAACAAATGGATCAAATTTGATATTTCTTTTGTTCATTTTAACTTCAATTATGTCATATGGCTTTATTTTTTTGTTCCTTGATTTGGAACAAGATCAAATCAGTCACAATTGAACATAAATACATTGCGCTCAATAGAGCCCGAATACTACATTAATTTTTGAATAATCCTTATGTATTTTACTAGTGGAATGAGTATTTCCTTTAATGCATTCACTAGAATTATGCATGTAATAAAATTAAATCACATTATTAATTAGGTCGTATGGATATAACAATGAGAAATTATCAAAACACATAAATTTCAAATAAATCAAATCTGAATGTTAAAATTTAAATAAAAAAAAAACTTTATGAAATAGTGGAATCAAGTTTACTTTCGATTTGGATGAAGAAATTATTGGAAAAATGGAGTTTAGCGAAGAATCGAGCGAGGAGTCTTCAGCGTCGGTTGACTTTAGAGCAAACGCTCATGGGGAGAAATAAAAAATAAGAGATTTAGGTGGTCAGTTACATATATCATCCCTAAATGACGGCTTTGTGACAGGCGTTACCCGTCGGTTTTTAATTTATTAATAGCTGACGGGCTTGATCATCGTTAACACCCATCAGTTATTAATATGTTATAAACCAATGAGCTATACAGTCAAGAAAGCCCTCAATTTTAAATACCATGAAAAGACGTTGATAATCACTTCGAAAAAAGCTTGCGGTCATTTAACTGTTGGTTTTCCCGCCGTTTTTAACAGGTATTCCTGTAGTGTAATCAAGATAAGTGAAAACGCACACAGACCTAATATTTTATCAAGTATATGTTTATGATCACTTTCAAATATCAATGCCAATAAGGATATATCATGTGTCCTCTGATCAAGTGGTTTTGTCGCCAAATATTATCATAAAGAAATTGTTATTATCAAGGCCCTTTGGCCATGTGATTTATTGTAGAAGGGCTTAATTAAATTACTATCACAACCAAAGCTCAAATATTCTTCCAATGGCTTTCTTTTTCTAATGATGAATTATTGTTTGTAATTAATAGGGATCTTAAGTCTATAAATCTCTTTGAATAATGTAACTAAAGGTATTAGTGAATCGAGCCAAAGATGGAACCAACCTCAGGGCCTCAAGCTTGAGCCTAAGCTTAATTTGTTAAATGAGTTTGAGTTGTAGCTCAAGCTTAATTCTATGAGTTCTAGTTAGCTCATGAGTCGACTTATTTATTATGAAAGAGGAAGAATTATTTTGTTCGAGGCAATTGTTGCTTGTATGAGAAATTTAGGTATGATTTTTAAATATTTTAATTATTGATACTAAAATTCTCAAAATTTAATATATTTTAAGTGTTTTGTCTTAATATCTTTTTAAATAAGTTAACTCTTGTACTGATAAGTCGAGTTGAGGCTCTCAAGTATGGTTTGTTAGCTCATGAACTCAGCTCGGGTATGGTTTGAGGCTCTCAAGTATGGTATGAGAAATTTAAGTATGATTTTTAAATATTTTTAATTATTGATACTAAAATTCTCAAATTTTAATATATTTTAAGTTTTTTTTGTGTTAATATCTTTTTAAATAAGTTAACTCATGTACTGATGAGTCGAGTTGAGGCTCTCAAGTATGGTTTGTTAGCTCATGACTCAGCTCAGTTACATGGTTGCAGACAATAATTCTTTAGTTTTGGTTGAGTGTGACTATCTGATACCAGAGAACCCAAACAACAATGGATTAATAATAGTATTGTGGAAATTCAAGTAGGGAATTATAAATAATCCATTGAACGGGTAACACGAGGACACGACAATCCTGATGAGAGTGGTATCATGACACTGGTGACTGCTTGAGTGTGGTTGTAGGTTGACAGTATGAATGGATGGAGTGTAGGGGGAGCAGCAGGGTTGGAGGTTGGTTTGCGGTGGGCTAAACTGTGAAGTTGGTGGTTGCGGATAAAGCTCGAGAGGAGCAGGCTTGCGATGATGAGGTGGTGGTTGGACAGGGCATGGGAATGTCGGTTGATGGTCAGGTGCAGGTACAAGTAGGAGAGGTTGCTAACAGGACAACTGGATAGTCCTGAAAGCAAGCCGCTTTGGAGTGGGCAGCAAGATTGGCAGCCAGCGAAAAGGGAGGAAAAGGGGTGGGCAGCGGGAGAACTGGGGAGGAAGAGTGTGGGGATGAAAGGGATGGAAGATGAACACCACGGAAGAACAAGTTACAGCTGAAGCTTCTTCATGTCGACGGATACATCTACTGGAGAGAATAGGAGATGCTTATGCTCACGGTAGACAAAACAGGCAATCTAAACCCAAAAACAAACTATACGTAAATAGCTAAGGCGACACTTTTTGTAATTGGGGGGACAGTTGACCCCCTTATTCACTGAACTAGTCCATTGCTTGCAACACATCCCCGTGACCAGTTCAGTGTAATATCTCTTGCATCAATCTCTCGGGGTTGGGATAACTTCGACTTCATTCGTCAAAGCTTTCATTTCCTCGTTGTATGGAGTCAGGTCTGCAACATTGTTTGTAGCAATAATGTTATAGTCCTCTGGTGGGTCAATCTTCTAGGTGTTGTCGTTCAGCTACTTGAGGATTCAGAACGGTCTATTTGTTTTGGGCTTGAGTTTCTCGAATGATCCCATTGGAAATAACTTTTTCTTTAGCCTGATGCACACTAGATCTCCCTTTTAAAAAGTCACCTTCTTCCTGGTCTTGTTAGCTTTCGTCTAGTACTTGTGGTTCTATTTGGTGATTTTCTTCCCAAACTTCTCGTGTAGCTTATGAATCTCTTGTACTCTGGCCTCAACGTTCGTACTAACCTCCGACGTTGAAAGAATTGATATTAGCTCAAGTGGAGTGAGTGGATGGTGCTCGTACACAATCTGAAAGGGGTTATGCCCGTAGTCTTAATCACGAACCTATTGTTGGCAACCTCAGATTTGGTTAGAATCAAGTCTCACTACTTAATGTTTTACCTCTGAAGCATCTTGAAGTTCTCGAAACTCCTGCTCACCTCCTTCGTCTGACCATCAGTCCGTGGGTGAGCCGCTAACCTGAATTGAAGGTTAGTACCAAGATTTCCCCACATGATTCTCCAGAAGTGACTCGAGAACTTGACATCCCTATCAGATGTGATGATTATGGGGATCCCATGCAACCTCACGTTCTCCTTTAAGTATAAATCTATGAGAAGAGATGTGTCTAGCATCCCGTGACACAGCACGAAATGAGCCTTCTTCGAGAATCAGTCAATCATAATCATCGCTGGGTCCTTGTTTCGTCGCGTCCTTAGAAATCCTACCATGAAATCCTTGCTGGGTGTCTAGCATCCCGTGACACAGCACGAAATGAGCGTTCTTCGAGAATCAGTCAATCATAATCATCGTTGGGTCCTTGTTTCGCCGCGTCCTTAGAAATCCTACCATGAAATCCTTGCTGACATCTACCTAAAGGGTCCTCTGGTGTCGATAATGGCATGTATAACCTTGTGTTTTGCCCTCGGGTCTTGGATAGGTGGCAAACTTTCCACTAATGGATGTATTGCTCCACTTCTCTCGTCAGTTGGGGTCAGAAAAATGATCCTTCATTAGTGTGAGGATCTTTTCTTGCCAAAATTACTCGCTAGTCCTCCGTTGTGACTCTCCTGAATCATGACTTCCTTCAACAAATATCTGGGAGCACATAACTTGATCTGGTGAAACAGATAAACACCATCCCTGTTATATGCCTTTGTGGTCCTCTCCTGACATAATTCTCAAATTTCTCTGAAATATTCATCTGCCTCGTACAGCTTATTCATCACCTCAAATCCCACAACTCGGGTCTACATAGAGGTAATAAACAAGCAACAACAACTCAATGCATCTGCTACTCAATTCTGACTCTCGGCCTAATGCTTGAGCATGAACTAGAATGATGCCAAGAATTCCACCCAAGAAGCGTGTATGCTCTTCATCTTATTTGTAACATCGAACTTCAAGAAACAGGTAAAATTTTGGTAATTTTAAAGTATATTCTAAATTTAGCATTTTTCAAAAATTTTGGCTCTTCATCATATTACTATACTTTTTTTTCAGAAGTTGAGTGTTGTATTAATTATGTTGCACTATTTTTTTATGTAGTGTTATTTTAGGTGCTTTTATGTTTCAAATTTTTAGGTATTATTTAGTTGAATTATGTTATCTTGGAGTTGGGTTTACCATATCTATTTTTGTTATCATTTAACAAGATTAAAACTTTTTTTAAGACTTGTGGGTTATTCATGTTTAAACTATATAATGATTAACTGGTGTGAAGTTCATAAATTTTGAGGACAAAATTTTTATGGGAGATTGTAATATGTGTAAATAAATAAATAAATAATGATAATAAGAAAAATTGAATAGAAAGTTTGGGATAATCATCTATTCGATTAGGCTTAAGAGTCATATTTCCCCATTTAAACCAAACGAATTGAGAGAGCGAGAGATTGGGAGACGGTAAGCAAGAGACGGTAAAGAAGGAGAGGCATCCTACGTGCCATGGTCGAAGGATGAAAGAGGGAGAAGAGGAGGAACCCTAGCCAAAGTAGGAAATGTCGAAGGCTTTTTGTACAAAAGAAGATGACCTCATGTTCGGTGCTTGTGAGAAGTGATGACAGCATATACCCTAGCCAAGGTTTGCGCAAGTGACGAAGCCAAGAAAAAGGATTGAATGAGTTGTTGTGTGGGGGAGCTTACCGAACAAGCTTCCCGTGCGAGGAAGAGAGTAGCGCAGACGTCGCTTAAGGGAGACGACATTAAGGGCTAGTCCATTTGTGTAAAGAACATGGAGGATGTGGCATTGACTGAACAATTGGGTCGTGTGCATCCTATGCAGAAGAGGCGATAAAGTCGCTTGTTGGAGTGTCGAAGCCAAATAATAAAGGAAAAGAGAATCGTGTGGTTGGGTATTGATTGACTGTGCAGAAAGAGGAGGCAGAGGCGAGGGAAGAAGGAAGTCAAGTAGCACTAGATTTCATATTTCACTATCGTGTGTGAGTTTAGGCTTAAACCATTGGTTTAAGGTAAGATTAGGGTTATGTTTTCTCAATGTTATATATATATATATATATTAGATCTATATCACGATGCGGGAGCGCTCTGGCGTCGGCATCGGCGTCCTAGGGTTCCACCGCACCGATGGCGTTTGATTCTTCCTTGGGCTTCAGAGTCGACTTAGTCTTTTTGGCCGTCCTCTTTGGTTGTCTTATCTTCGTCCTCTTCGCTTTCATCCGTGGATTTCACTCGTTTCTCTCGTCACTGCCGCGAAGCCTTGTTGCCCGTGGACTCGGCTTCAACTCCCTTTTTTTCTGCTTGACTGCTCTGGATTGAGCGTTGCACTCGCGTCCTCTTTGCATGCAAGTGAGCTCGTCCTCCCTGCACGTACGTTAGCTTGCCGTTGTTCAACTCTTTGTTCCATGACTTCTGCTTTTTCTCAACCACCAGCTACTTCAGTTTTAAATCTTGGGAAGGCTTCTTTTGTTGATATGGTTGACTCTGTGAGATCAGATCAGGTTTTCTCTCAGGTTTATCATGAATCATTCGAAGGCCGAGGGGATTGCAACCTCATCGGGAAGACGAATAGGAAGAGTGACAAACTAGCTCTATTCTTCGCTGGTGTTGAAGGTGACAAGTAATTGAATAAAGGAGATTTCAGTGCGTGATCGAGATTGGCATAAGAAAAAGATTAAGGTAATGAATAGGTTTGATGTCGTTATTTTTGTAAATTATTTTGAATTTTAAATTAATATTAATTGAGATTGAAAAATGTGAATAGTAAGTTTTATTCAATGATATCAAATTTTGGCAAATTCAAGTTATTAAATTGGAGGATTGATATGAGTAAATCAATGAAAGGCTTGAGGTGCGTAATTATACTTTTAATTTACAATAATATTTCTTGTGTTGTTTTTAACATATTCCTGCTCACAATTTTTCATTATTAGGTTGTATATCGATGAATTAAATCACATGATTCTTAGTATTGTTAATCATAGTGTATGCATGTTAAATATTGTTGTATTAATAGTTTTATAGTAATTTATTTTAGAAATATATCATATTATTGTGCGACACTCATGTTCTATAGATATGTTAGTTTATTGGACGACCAAATATTTATGTCTGACTTTAGAATTCTATTACATGTGCATATTTGAGCTTATTTCATGACTTATAGATCTAGTGAGATTGCATTTATTCATCAGTAGATAGAGAAAGTTTTTCATAAGAATAGAATGCATGATATGAAAGAATAAAATATATATATGAACCCTTGTATGCGCATGCTAAGAAGAGTTCACTCTCTTATAGTACGAGCAGGGAATGTCAGTGTACTGCATGCGTAGATGTTTTTTCTACTACCCTAGATAATTATGATATTTAGATTGTTAACCGCTATGCTGACGGGAGAAAATCAGTCATGGGCAAGTAGACACATTTCTACCTCAAATAATCGTACAAATTAGATTACGAATAACTGTGCAGACATGATAATATCGGTCAGGAGTGTATTAGTTTATGTTTTGATGGTGCTCATAAGACGTATGTGAATATTAAGAGTATAAAGTGAAAGTAAAGTTAAAGGCTAAACTTTAGATAATAAAGTTAAAGCTAATGCATATAGAAGTGTAAGCTATTTTCATTAAGTAAATATTATGGACACATACATTAGATTAGTATTTAACTTTTTAGAATGAAATATGAAAGATCAGCGTGCATATTATTTTATTTTCTTTTGATTATTATAGTTTAGAAGTCTCATTGCTCATGGTTTATATTTAGATAACTCATACTATTTTAATATTTTTTTAAGCTTTAATTTTTTGAATAAAATGAATCGAGAATAAACCAATATTTACAGATGGCATAATCAGCAATCAAAGAGGTAAATCTTTAAATTGTAATTTAGTTTTTTTTCTTTAGTTGTTATTTCAATGAATATTTGAATAATGAATTGTAAACAATAGAAATAGAAATATAAAAAACTTAATTTCAACGTCCAACTATCTGTTCTCATCTTAGTTAATTTCAAGTCTTGGGTCGGGTGGTGACAAATTATCTTAAAATTTGGCATGCGAGCATCTCAACAAGAGGAACCCAACGAGTCCAAGATCATTCAATTTCTCTCATTAAATTACTTAAATGTTCAAAAATTACATGTGATCGAAGGAATCAATGTGAAATGTCCAATGAAATATTTTGGAAGATTAACCAAATTTATCAAAATGTCCCTCTTAAAAATTATAAATAGCTCTTTTTTTCACTTTAGAGGGAAGGAGAAGAAGAGATTGAGATGATTGTTAAAGATAACTCTTAGAGTTAAAGCGGCTGTCCTTATTCACTTGAGATCGTAGCCGACCACAAAAGTTTGTTGTCGATCGCAAGTTTGTCGCTGACCACCAATGGTCACTATCAGTCATCGTCAACCAGTAGCCATTGTCGACCGCCACCACTAATGGCTTTGATAGCCCTATTATGGCTATTATTGCCTTTCTATAGGTATAGCCTTCTACTGTGCTATGGCCTTGGTAGCTCTACTACGATTGTCATAGATATCAACTATGATTTTTATATTCAATTGTGGCTTATATAGCCAACCACGATTATTATAGCCCCAACACTACTATTAAAGTTAGACTACAATAGCATAGTCTCAATTACCCTTAATAGTTATATCTGTTGGGTTATTTCAAAGCATTTATGATTGAAATATCATCTTGTAATCTCATATTACCTAATCCAAGTGAAGAGTGGATCTATGTATATCTGAGTACATAGTGAATTATTTTAACTGAGTCAGCCCTATCATATTTTTCCTTTCTAAGGTTTTCCAATGGAAAAATCTTGGTGTCTCCTCCCATGACTTTTCTCTTATGTTTGTGTTTGTTCTTTGTGCAATGTTATGGCATTAAGTTATCTACTGCCGCGAATTTTCTAGCACACGACACTACTTGTACTCTAAGCTGATTAAATAATATGTTACTTTTGGGTCCTTAAAATTCTGTATACATCACGTAGGAGCTTTTCTTTAAATTTGAGCACTAAAGTTGATGAAAAGACAATTTATCCATCATTCTAAGTTGGGCGTGTCATTGTTGTCTATTTGCGCGATAGCATGTTATATGAGTTAGAATTTATCCGTCTTTTTTGGGGGATTTACGTACATATCACACAATTCTTATGTATTAACATATTTTGACACCTAAACTTTTGCATTTACTTATGTAACACTTAATAACATCAAATCAGGTGCATGGAAAGATGTGTTTCACTTTATAAAATTTAATTTTAGGGATATTTACAACATACCACCCAATTCTTATTTTTTATATATATATATGCATAGGCAAGGTGGATGTATGTATAAATTGAAGCTTAGTGCTACATATTTAAATGCATAAGAATTGAGTCGTACATATATAAATCTTTTTTAATATTAATGCTATGTTTGATATGATATTAAACATCTGAGTGTAATGTAAGTAATATTAAAGTTTAGGTGTTAGATATATAAATATATAACAAATGTGTGCGTATGTAAATTCCACATATGTTTTTTATTTTACATAAATGCAGGCTTAATTGGTTCACTAGCTGGGCTATCCTCGATTGAATTTGGTCAGTTGCTATGTTATCTTGAGAACTCATTGACCCGGCAATCCTGCTTGATGGCAATAATCATACCCAGCTTTAACCTGAACTCAACTTACTACTAAATGTTTGCTTATAACTCCTTATAATTTGTTTTATTTGCTAGGATATGTTGCTGCTGTAGCATGTTAAATCTTCTTTATATAACTGTGACATATTTTAATAACCTCAGTTCTGGGCTGTTTTTCTTGTCAGGCAAACAGGGCAGCTCCAGGTTTTGAGCGCCCATCATCAATCCGGAGGGGTACCCTCTTATCTATGAATATTTCTTACATAATTTACAATTCTAACCTAACTTAATCCATCTTGCACATATCTAGGAACGCTCGGTTTCAACTATTCTCTATCTTGTTTCTCTGCAAGATATCACAAACTGTCCTTTCCGTGTCGTTGATGAAATCAATCAAGGTATGCTTCTTTTATAAAAAAACATAAAAATGCCTAATTTGTTTCAACTGCCTAATGATATGATTTATTGCTAAATTGTTGAAAGGAATGGATCCAATAAATGAAAGGAAAATGTTTCAGCAACTTGTGAGAGCTGCAAGTTTACATAATACACCCCAGTAAGAAATAAAGTTTGGACATGCAGCCTCTCTCTGATATATCTTGTATTTCAATAAATTTTCTTTCAATGTCCATTGCTAAACTGTGGTATTGCACTGTCAGGTGCTTCTTACTGACGCCAAAATTGCTTCCTGATCTTGAGTACAGTGATGCCTGCAGCATTTTGAACATCATGAATGGTCCTTGGATCGAAAAGCCTTCTGAAGGTATTTGTATGTAGCATCCAAAAAAAAAAATAGTAATAATAAATTAAAGGGGGATTTGCATACATGCCACACAATTTTTATATATTTACATATCTAACACCTATAGAATTGTGTGATATGTATGCAAATGTCCCTAAAAGAATATACAATTGATGTGACCCAACCACCCAACCGTTTCTACTTACAAAATGAAATTGAAGTTTCATATTTAATATTCTATTAAATTTTGTTTTGCAAATACAGCGGTTTCCCAATTCAATTTTTTGCTTTTGTAGTAATTTTGTAAGTAGGCATAATTTCAATGGTTGATTTTCTCAATTCCTGTAACCACAAGTTTATGTGACGCCATTAAAGGAAAAAGATATTGCGTCCTAAGTCCGGACGCAAGCTGATACACCGGGGGTGTTTTTTGTCTTTTTTTATCCTCTGATTCGTCTGGTGAATCGCGTCCGTTGTCCAAACGTTGCTTTGCGACCGGATGCAGGACGCAATATTTTTTCCCATTAAATAGAGCAGGCTTTACATCCATCCAATTCAGTATTTGGCGCAGGATTTTTTTTTTTTTTTAAAAAGATCATTGTACCACTTATACAATATTTGTCCTTTCATTTAATATGAGAACTAATATTTTAGTTCATATAAATCGCAGTTTGGAGCGGCGGTGAATGCTGGAGAAATGTGTCGGGCTTGGTATAATATGTTGATTTTGATAACTTGCCAAGCAACCTGGGTTAGCTTGTATGTACTCTAAATATTTTATACGATGATCGTGGTACTTGCTTCATGTTATATTAAGCCATCAGGAATGACCCACTTGACACATAACACCTCATCATCGGACTACGGATGCATCCGGAGTCCATATGTAATCTTTTTTTTTTCCATAGAGCAGAGTTTTGATCAGCTAACAAAGCCAGTCGAGACAATTTTGATTTTACTTGTGTTAGTTCTTGAGTTAGGTTATTTGAAGAAATATTAGTACAACAATAGTGTTTTTTTATGTAGTGTTGAAAATATTTTAAAATTATATCATACTTTCTCCTTAATGCTGTTTTATTATTATTGTTTTTATTATTATAATAAATATTTGAATAAAAAATTAATAATAATTTAACCAACTTGAACTTGAGTAATTGAGCTTGAGCTCAAATTTGAACTTGATTTGAGCTCTGTCAGAGGGATCATCATATTCATTTCAAAACTCCGCTCTATTTTATGCAATATTTCAGCTATTTAAATTAAAATTTAGGTGTTAAATATGTAAATACGAAAGAGCCTGACCCGGAGCAATCTCAGCCGCCTAAAAACTATTGACCTTTTAGATTAACTGGGTAAATGTCACGGGGGCCCTGGTACTGAATTAGCCCGAGCTAGTTGGCCACAGTTTGAAGTATTAAAAATTTAGATTTCATTCTTGTCAAATTCGTTATGAATAAACAATATTAATTTTCGATTATATTTAAGAGGAGAATAAGGGCAAATTTTTTTTGCTATTTATAAATTTAGCACATTATTTCATCCATTTTTCGAATTGTCGCTCAAACATAAAAAGATAGTGATAAATCCAATCTGAAATTACATACAAGGTGCTTGAAATGCAACGATCTATAAATTAAGTATCTTCATTCTTTAGTTCATTTTTTATATTCTCGCTCAAACAAAAAAATAAAAACTTTATATAATTTTGAATTGAGGCAATTACATGCAGGGCACTTGAAGCAATGCTTTGTATAAATCAAGCATCCTATTTCATTTATTTTTCAAGTTCTCACTCAGAAAATAGTGGGAGGTAATGATAGAAGATACATATAAGGCACCTGAAATATTTTTATACTCTTTCATCCATTCTCGAAATTCTCACTCAAAAAATCAGTGGAGATAAAAATACCATTCTAGTGTTTTCATGTTTTTTTCATTTCGTAAAATTGGTTGAGATAAATCAGAAAAACACAAATCGCAAATATCACGAACTTCTGACAACAAATTGCATATGGGAAAGCAAAAAATTGCAAAGAGAAGGTCATTCAATCGAAAATGAGCCCGGGAATTATTTACAGAGCACAGTAACCAGAGATCAGAGGAAAGAGGAAGAGAAGGAAGACAACAACCAGAGAGGGGCACGTGAGAGGCTGGAGAGAAGCGTGAGAGAGGCGCGAGAGAGGGATACCTAGGATTCACGAGAGCGATCGAGAGAGGCAAAGAAGTGCGTCGGGTAGAAGAGACGTGAGAGGGCGCCACGGGTCGAGAGAGGCAGCGGGATAATACTTAACGTGAAGAAATGTGGGTTGCATGGTTGAATCCACAGTTGCGTTTAACACATTATTAGAAGCTATAGCGCCACAGTAACCTAACGTCTCAGCCAGTGTTTTCAAAATGCACCGCACCAAATAAGCTGCCTCAAATGGCCATATGTTATTATTATTCGGCCCCTCGGGAGAAAATATTACATACGAACTCCGGATGTAATTTGCGTCTGGAATCTGATAATGGGACATTATGTGTCAAATAGGCCCAACTAAAATACACCAATATTGGCCAGGGTTTAAAGAGGTGGGGCCTACTTGACACGTGTCGCCCCCACCATTAAACTTCAGATGTATGATGTAATATTTTTTTGGCTAAAAGGGTGCTTGGGTCCCATGATGTAAACTTAATAAATTTATTTTTTTGTTTTTATTGTCTTCGTCTCCTATCCAAATTCTAGTCTTCCAGATTTTGCCAATTTTTTGGGAAGGTGCATCCGAGGAGACTTTCATCGCCCAATTGAATAATTTAGTAAACCCCATACAACCTTCAATCTTCCACATCGGCGCTAAACTCCTCGAAGCAGAAGGTTTTGGAATGGCTGGTCCACAGTGCTGCGAAAATCCGCCGGATTTGAGCTCGTCTTCCGGCGATGGCCATGTGTTGGAGAGCTTCGGAGGCCTCAAGTCCTACATCACCGGCTCCTCCGCTTCCCAGGCTGCGGCTGTTCTAGTCCTTCAATCTTCCTCATCGGCGCTACTCCTCGAAGCAGAAGGTTTTGGAATGGCTGGTCCACAGTGCTGTGAAAATCCGCCGGATTTGAGCTCGTCTTCCGGCGATGGCCATGTGTTGGAGAGCTTCGGAGGCCTCAAGGCCTACATCACCGGCTCCTCCGATTCCAAGGCTGCGGTTGTTCTAATATCGGATGTTTATGGTGAGTCTTTTATTATCGTTTTGTACTGGCCTGAAATTTGGATGTGGGTGGGGTATCAGGTGGAACAACTGGCGTCAGCTTGCTGTTCTTTTCTTATTTTATTTATTTTTATTTTTTTTTATCTCGGATTAATCATGGTGTCTGAAGGGGTGATTTGGTATGCTATTTTAAGTCCGATTTAGGTAAATTTTAGGACAATTTTTACATAACTTTTTTTAAGGTTTCCGAGTGCTAGAACGTCTTAAACCTCGCCAGGATTTATAAGAATTTGTCAAAAACCAAACAGTTCTTCAGAATTTAATGAGATTTAATAATTGTTATCTATATTAAATTTCAAATTTTAGTTATCTTAATATTTTCTAAACTTTTTTCTATATTCAATTTAAGAAAATTTATTACATTTTATTTGACCTAAATAATATTTGTTGCCAAACAGCTCTGAAAACTTGGTTTTGTTTGCTTGTTTGCTTGAAGGAATTTTAAAGGTGTGTATTGTGTCGGTTTGCTCAGTTTGGTTCAGATTAACTGAATTATTGATTAACCAGATCATATGACAACGTGTTCTGATTTCTAGTGAAAATAACTAGAATATTCATCTCTTGAAATTTATAAATTGATCCAACTTCTAGAAAGTTAGAGTGGTTTGGATAAAGCCACTAGATGGATTCTATAGTAGATAATTTAGTGTGTTGCTTGTAGGTGCCAATATCTGCCTTCTCCAAGAAAGTTGACTTCCATTGTTGCTAGCAACGTCGACACCCTATATAGAAATTAATGCCCATGCTCAATGATGTAGCTCGTTGAAACCAACATTAATTCTCAATGTTAATATTGACTCCCTCGACCTTATGAAATTTGATGCCTGTCATCGCTTACAGAAGCAAAGATCACCAATTACATTAATGCCTTCAGTCAACTTGGCCATTAAGGACAATGGCAGCTGTCGACATACAATGACTACATCTTCCATTACCAATAAGGCAAACATCAAAACTAATATATGTTGTCGATGCCAACACCATTTCCAAATAATGCGAACAAGGTCAACACTTGTCCACGTAAATGCTCATATGCAACAACGCCTCGTTGACATCAACACCAATGCCCAACATTACTAATAAAGCTAACGCTTGTCATCGACACCAATGTTGATGCTCAATATGCTATCATTACTATAATCAATGCCTGCTATTAACATCGGTGGAGATTCCAGAGATTAATACGAATGCTTAGGGCTGTGATCGAGCCGAGTCAAATTGAGTATATCATGGATTGTATTTGATTAGTTTGAATCATAAGTTGTTCATATTTAGTTTGAGCTTGACCTGAGCTTTCACATATATATTCATACTTGGTTTGTTTAAATTTTGTAATAATCATGCTTGTTTTATGCATAGCTTGTTTATATTAATTGAATATAGCTAATATTCTAGTGACTACTTATTTCATTTATATAAAATTAACAATTTGATTTGTACTTGATTTTTCATATAAAAATAGTGAACATGTTAAAAATTTGAGTGAGTATTTGATTTTTATTATTTATTTAAGGTTAAACTTTATTTAATAAAATAACATAAATAATTATTTATAAATTAATTCATTGAAATAAAAAAAGTAAAAGAAACTGCACTAATTTCGTATGCATATTGATATTAAATTATTACATGTTACTATTAAATAAATAGTTAAATAAGTTTTAATTAATTAAGTTTGTTCATATTAAGTTTGCTATATTAAATTATTACATGTTACTATTAAATAAATAGTTAAATAAGTTTTAACTAATTTCGTATGCATATTGGTACATGTTAATTACTTGTCGAACAACAAATAAGTTTGTTCACGAACATTAATAAACGTGTTGGATTATGTTTAAATTTGGTTCATTTAATCTTTGAGTTTAAAAAAATATTCAAACTTCTATATTTACTACTTTGAACAAACATAATCGAGTAGAATTTGAGTTGTTCATCAAGTGCATTGCTTCATTTGCATCCCTACCACTGTTGATTCTTGGCATATACCTATTGTCGATGTTTGACATAAATATCAACATTGAGGCTCAACGTCAAAGCCAACAAGTTTGGCACTATTATCCACCAATTTTGATGTTTGTCGTCACCAACAATGTTAACCCTCACTATCAATGCCAGAGTTGATATCTCGTCATCAATAATTTTGATGTCCAACTTGACAACAAGAATGATGACAAACATTAACAACTACGTCAGCGCTTAACTCAACACCAACACTGTCACCTAACATAAGTATTAATGTCGACAGTTGATGTTGGCATTAACATTGATGCTCGTTTTGCCTATAAGATTGATGCTCATCATTGAAACCAATATCGTTGATGATATCACCGACACGGGTGATGATGTAATCAACACTGACTCTATGACTCATCATTGCCAATTTTTATGCTCAAAGCTGCCACCCATCTCGATGCCTATTGTGGACACCATCATGGCTGATATCTGCATTGAGACTAACACTGGTGTTTGCTATCAACACTAACGTTAATTCCGACATCATTATTAGTGCTAATGCTGGTCCTTTAGTTGCTAAGCCACCTCACACACCATCATGGCTGATATCTGCATTGAAACTAACACCGATGTTTGCTATCAACACTAATGTTAACACCGACATCTTTATTAGTGCTATTGCTGGTCCTTTAGTTGCTAAGCTCCCCTCACACAAGAAAAACAACGAAGCAAACTACCAATGATCTTGTAATAACATTTTCAAAACATTAAGGCTCCTTATATTTTCACCATCGAAGTTATTTTCTACAATTCATATTTAACCCAAGAGAAATCATTTTAGTTGAACCAGGTCTCATGATTTAATCCTTTTACAAGTTCTTTAGATATAAAATTGTCTTCTATGAACTATGTGCATGATCTTCGTATAGTACTAAAATATTGAATTCTCTTTACAATCATAAATGTTAAATGGCAACAATAATATGTATTAATTTTTGTTAGTTATTTATTTAATTAAATTTTCAAGGCAAAAATCAAATAAATAATTTTAAAAAATAAACTTATAATCAAAACTAAACCAATTCTTTGACAACTGAACCAAACTAACAAAAAAACTGGTTCAGTGAGATTTTTAGATTTTATTCAAACAATAAATACTAAACGTTGAGTCATTTAGCACCTTTTTAATCCCACATTGAATAGGTAACATGGTTTGTTAATTCCAAAAGCATTTAGTCCTTTAACCTTGCACTTCTGTCTCCTTCGATTTAGATGACACACTTCTTCTCATCTCAGATATTTTGGATGGACTCTGTTGATATTTACCTGGTCATTTTTTAATTTAATGGCTGGTTCTGGTTGTTGGTGGTGTATTTTCTTGAACATTTGGCATGCAGTTGGTGTTTAACTTTTTCTAGGATCAATCATGACTTAGTTTTTTTGCGAAATTGATTTAAGATTGTGCCTTTATAACTTAAACTCCATGCAGAGTTGTTCTTATATTTCAAGTAATTTACTATGATCTTTTCCATTATATGTTTATTAGTTGTGGTTTGTTTGTAGTAACAGTACCTTTTTAATGTTTATTCAAAGGCATAATTCTATATTCACATATATATTTACTTTTTTTATTGTTTCTTTCAGGTTATGAAGCGCCAAACTTGAGGTATAATTGACTACTTGACTGTTGTAATTATTTTAGTATACAGTAATTTGATTCAGTGGAAACTACATGAGAATCGAAATACTTTTGAACTCTGAGATTTATAATTAAAATTTTTCCTATTTTACTTATTTAAACCATTTTTCCTTTCTTGTTACATTTTACAAATCTACTTTTGTTGTAGATGCTGTAGATACAATAAAACTGAGGAAAAACATTGAATAAATCATAAACATAATTTTTGAAATTGTTGAAGAGTTTTTCGCGGTGAGAAGATGTGATTGACTTGCAAAGTGAATGAAGTGGTCCTACTGAGTCAAATTGGAATTTAAAATGTTGTTAAAATAGACAGATAAGACTGTTGACAATAAAATGGATTGATCACCTGAAATCTTGTGAACTTTTTCAACACATTATTTATCTTAAAAATTATAACCATAAACTCATGTAATAGATCATTTTCTTATAGGCAGTTGACCCGACTCGCAATTACGCAAATATTTTATATTCCTAAATATGTCAAAAACTTGACCCAAATTATATTTAGCGGCTAGTGAGAACAAATGTAATATGATAAAAATTAAAGAATTAATTTTCTCACTATGGGTACTACGCAAATATACATATTATTTCAAGTAATTTAGAGTTTTTTTAAAAAATCTCAGTATCGATTCCACAGGGAAGACAAAAACAAGAATACAATAAAATGAAATACAAGAATTTTGACTTTAAGAAAACTCTACTTAAGATTACAACAATTATCTGAAGATGAAAATTAGGTTTACTAAATTCTACAACATGCAAGTAAAAGTAAATGTAATGACTTAAACAATATATAAGAAGAGACTTTCTCCTTGCCAATAATTCATAATCAGTGTAGAATTTCAAAATTGTTTAGAAACTTAAATGTGGTATTGTGACAAATAAGTGCATACATATTATTTATTTATTTATTTCGAATTGTGCAAAGAACATTGATTAATCTAAAGTTGGCAGCGGCATGTATATTAGTGTTGGGTAGGTTCTAATCTCTCGCTCCTAGATTACCCACTATGACCTCTCTATAGGACTTACCAATGACCCTTAGTTCCAATCTCTAGACCAAATTGATAAAAGAATCTAGTCTGTCACCCTAGAAATATCAATTCTACGCCCATCAAATCTTATCTCTCTATCTATTTGCACCCCCGTTCGGACGATCGCAATTGCTCTTTCCAAGGTAGAATGTGATACTTACAAGTCAACAATTCTTAGCTCTTTCGGGTTTATAAGTTCCTCAAGTGGTTTTAACAATACAAGTGGTCAATTTGTAAAATAAATGAAGGACCGGTAAAAATATCATCACAATTTTTAGGAATAAAAGAAGTTCTAAACAATATCAAAATCACTTACTTAATTACTTCATATTTTTACTTCATATTGTAAAGAGAAAGATAGAAAACTACTCACTAAATATGGGGATAACAAAACAAAACATATTTATAAAACTCTAATCTAAAGTATAAAATTTAAAGACAAAGATACAAATTCTTATCTGGAATTTTCCCCTAAGCACTCATCTGAAGTTCTCTGACTTCTCTGACTCTAATGGCACTTACAAGACTCATAAACTCCAGAAATAACAAATACTCACAAAGAAAACTTCTTACACAGTAACACACTCATACACTATGAAACTCTATAGATCCAACCCTCTAGCCCCTTGGAATTAATCTATATTTATAGAGCTTCGAAAATGATCAAGGGTTGCTTCAGACATCTCTTCAAAATTCGGCCTCATTCAGTGAATCTTCTAGAAGATAATTATGGCGCCTAGGCGCCAGCCAATTTTTGCTTCCGGCTCTTAGGCGTCAGTTCGACTGGTTTGGTACTTTTCTTTAATTTAACCCATTTTGCTCCTTTTTTATGTATTTTTGTTTATTTTTACTCTTAAACTCTTTTTCTTACACCTGCAACAAAAAACATAAAAACACCCTTCGTTAAAGCATAATATCCTAAAAAATTGAGCATAAAATATGCATAAAAAAATAGGTAAAGGTGGATCAGCGGTCTTCCACAAATCGCACTCACCGAAAGGATTTGATGGTAATCAGAGGCGGAACCAGCATTATTTCTTAGGTTGGGCAAAATCACTAAATGTATATTTTTTTTTAAGTATTGGGCAAAATAATATATTGAGTGGGGATTACTAAATTGCCTAAACTAGATAAGAAAAAAATTTGAAATTTTACTATTTATATTGAGAAATCTCAAATTTCAAGCGGCGCAATTGCACACCCTGGACATAATCTACTTCCTCTCCTGATGGTAATTGTTTTAAAAGTTCATTATTTAAATTTTATCGATTTTATCATTATTCATTTCTCAAGGACAACCAACTCTAGCTATCTAAGACTACAACGGATGAACTAAAAACGAAGATTATTATTTCTCAGAAATTCTTCTTTCGTTTCCAGTGCTTTGTATAAGAAGTGGCAAATGAGCAAATCAGATTTAATTAATTATTTTTGAGCAAACAAATAGACAATTTTTGCAACTAATTATTTTAGTACAGGAATGAAATTTTCTTAAAATAGAAATAAGTTACTTGAATCAAAGATTGATAACAGTACTCGATATAAACATACCTTGACAAATTAAAATTTGACTCAAACTAAATTAAGCCTTTCAATCTGAATATTAACTGAAGCATCATTGCATTAGAAGCTCTGGTGAAAGGATACCAAGCTAATAATAAATGCTGCAAAATGTTGTGGATGCTGTTTTTGACAAATGAATTGTGCTACCATTCCTTACAGTCGGGCATGAAAGGTGTATTTTTGGTTTGCTATATTGAGGAGAAGCATTCTATGATAGATCTTTATTAGTAAATCTCTTAGACTGATTATAGTCTAGAGTGGTTGGATATTTCACTAATTTGGAACGTTTTCTTTTCGGAAAATTTACATACGTACCACACAATTCTTATATAGGTAGCATATCTTTAATAGTATATATGTTAGATTTAACGTGAATTCAACCAAACTTGAAAAAGAGGGATGCTAAATCCGGCGCTCTGCCAAATCCAATTTTTCTCTTTGTTTTGACATAAATCCGGATTTACTAGATCCAAATTTTGGTTGAATTTAATGGATTTAGCTTTGGAAGAAAAAAACACACTACGAACTTGACATTAATATGCCAAACACATCAATTGGATTTAACGGGATGTAACCTTAACTGAACCAAATAATATTCTGGATTTAACAACATTTGGATTTACCGGATATACTAAATCCCATTCAACTTAAATCCAGGTTACAGCCAAACACCCCAATGTTTGATATTTACAGTTATATTACTTCGGTGCATTTCACTTTGAAAAAAGTGGTGTTTGTGGTATTTAACATTTGAGTGGTATGCATGTAAATATGAATGTTTAGGTGTTAAATATGTAAATAGTGCTTGGCAACCTTTCTTCAAATTCGTCAGTGTTTTTTTTCTCACACTTGTTAACCATAGTTTTTAAATGTCCAAGGACCCTTGCTGATAAAACTGCAGCTGCTGGATTCTTTGTGGTGGTTCCTGATTTCTTTTATGGGGATCCGTACGTTCCAGAAAAGTTACCTATATCAACCTGGATAGGAGGTCACGGCACAGTATGTTTTTTTCCACCACTATACTAATTATAACCTGTGTTTGCTTTGGTCAATTGTCTCTTCATGGACCGTACATGATTTCACATCGATTTCTAATTGTCCGAATATCCTGTAACAACTTATATGCTAATTTATCCATTAATTTTACTTTTATTATATTATTTTCTATCATTCAATATTATTTCTGTAGAAAGCATGATACTATTTTCCAGTACTTTCATTAAAGTTTTCTTTTAGTCTCAATCTGTATTATCATTTTTGTTGTTGATCGACCTCTTCCCTTGTGAAAATTACTTGTTTCTTTTACTTGCTATATACTATTTAATTGACCATTTTTAAGAGGGCGCTAAAGAGTTTGCTGAATGCACTAAATCTGAAGAATTTCATATTTATGAGAAAATGGAGAATAAAATACATGTTGATCCTTGAGAGTACAGCAATGCTTTTTTGGACCTATAGTATTCTGGTCCTGCGTCAAATATTTTTATTTTTGCTTTTATCTTCATTTTTGGATATAAATTGTGATACCTGCCACGATTTGTAAACATCAATCCCACTGCAGTGCTGACATGGCGGCAGAGCAAGTTCGTTTACCTTGATGTTTTTGATGGGGGAGCTTTTTCCGCACAGTTTTCTGCGGTACTGTAGCTGCTACAGTACTCGGAAAATCATATAACGGGAAAGGGGAGATTGCCGCCGAAACGATTCCGTTTTCCTTTCTTATTCTTTCTTTACTATAATTTTTCATTTTTTTGGTAGTTATTCTATACATATGTGTGTATTAGAGTTTTAAGTTTTATTTCAGATTTCTATTTGGATAGCCGCCAGCATCGGTTTGTCCTTTTGAGGGCTTTATCCGAGGAATTGGATGGTGCTCCGGCTGTATCTCTCTCCTAAGGCGGTGATTATCTTCCTCATATCCCCTTCTGCATCTTTCTACATCACTCCCTGCCACTATACCTTGCTGCAGCCACCCGCGACAGCATCCCGATTGCTATATTCTGCGGTTCCAGCCTCCCCCATCGGCTTCTACTCTCTCTTCCTCGCTGCCCTCGCTGTCCCAGTCCTCCACCTTTGCTGTGACGGCGCACAACACCTTCCCTTTGTTGTTTTTCTACTATCCTGCTGTCCCAAACAGCAACCTGCCTCCCCGTGCTGTCCTGCTATTCCAGCTGCCCATAACTGCTGCCACCACCCATCATCCACAATCCGGAAACCCTACCTTGCCACTACCTCTCTGACCCCCTAACTGTCACCATCATCACCCGGGATCCGTCCTAACGTGAGTTGTGTCTTGTGTGTTGTATTTTTTCTTTCAAGTGTGTTGATTATAACCGTCTATTTGCTTCCGATATTAATATTTGCTTTTCTTAATGTGGTTTGGTTTAACTCCGGTATTAGTTTTCATCATTTCTTTGTTGGTCTGTGCACAAAGCATGAACACGACAACCTAGTTTTGGGGCTTCTCAACTTAGATGATATTTTTTGTGAGGAAGGCGCCAAAGGGATATAGTACTGTCACCTTGAGAGAAATTAAATATCTCGAGGAGAATGGTCATTCATTGTTGTTTTCAAGCACCAGCCTGGTTGACTGGTTCCTTTTAAAAAAGTTGCCCCTTTTCTTGAGCAATCACTCTCCAAAGCAGTGCCTCACCCATACGTTGAGTTTGTTGGGAGGGAGAGGGAGAGGGATTAGATCTCATGAATCAATGTGGTCAAGAGCATCAAGCAAGCTAGCAATGGATGTAGGTGGCCGAAAAAATGCATAAGATTTGCAATTCTCGTCTTTTGTCAACTGTTATTTGGTGCATTTGACTATATGTAGTTATAGTCTTCACAATAAATGAATCATCTATAAAAGGATAATCATGTTTATAATCCTTGACTACCTTTTCTTCTACAGCTTGCTGCATGTCCACACACACATCAAATAAATCCTACAAGTTGCAAGAATTATTGTGTGATGCAAATGTGCAAATATTTGACAAAATATGAAAATTAAGATGGGAGATTTATACTTTCATGATATCAGATTGCTTGAATACCGAAATTGATGTTATGTAGAGATCAAGAGTTAGGGCTTCCTTGTGTAAATGACCATGGTTGTAGTGAGTAGTTTTGGGTGGAAGAGAAGATGGCTGAAACAAGGGGAAATAGATTTAGCAGTAGAATAAGAAAAGAAGGTACTAGTTTGGCCCATGTCTGATTGGAGTTATGTGTAAAAGGGTGACTAAGAGCTGCAACCATACTTAGAAAATGGTGTCAAAGAAGAGGCTAATTCGAAATAGGAGTTGGGGTAGAGAACCAGCAAAACAAAGGCAAGTTAGGAGAGCACATACATGCAAGAAAAAAAAAGAGATGTGGGAAATAATAAGACTAAGAGGAGAAACTGTGAGAGAGAGAGAGAGAGAGAGAGATTATGCCAAAGATTGCAATGAGAATATGTTAAATAGATTCTCATGAGAGAGGAGGATGTGGGAGTGCATATCAGCTTCATTATTATGAATCTAACTCTTTGGCGATCACCTATGCGATGATAAACAAAAAAGCCCTCCTTAGAGACCCAATCCTAAAGGCATTTTGATCATGCTTTCCATTGAAAATTTATTATTTTTAACTCTATATGGTCTAAGATTATTCCAATTATTTCTATTGTGATTGCACTATGGTTGTTAAAGGTGAAAAATGTAATTTCTTATTCTTCTTCCTAAAGAAATTTTTTGTAACATGATTGAAGCTCTTCAAGATACTAATTTTCATATTGATCATTATCACATAGAGGATTATGCATAATCCTATATTTTCTGTCAAGGTGATGCTTGTAAACTTAAATACCCTGATATCTATTGACCACGCAGTTTTGTCAGGAAACGGGACAACCTAAACATGTGACAGTAACTAGCTTCTAATACTTTATAGTCTGGTTCACTTATGTGTTTAATCCCAAGGATGGCTCTCGATTAGAATCTCTACCCAAAAAATTTTTTGCCTAATACTTTAAAAAAAAAAAAAATTTAAACCGCTGGATATTTTGCTCACCCTAAAAAAATGAAACTGGTTTGCCGCTCAGCTATTAGAAGATGCAAAAAAAAATTGCACATGTACATTTTTTCACCACACTGCGAGTTCTTATACAAGATTAACATAATGACATTGAGGTTACTTATGCCCTTATATTATAGGATAATCTTTAAAATAAGATTTAGACTAACTAGCAAATATTAAAATTTGACTCTGTCCTCTTTCTAGCTGGCAATATGCCTTTAAAACTTAACTAGTCTCTCTTGTTGTTGTTTTGATGTATGAATGCCCTGTAATTTTGCAAAATTTTGTGCGTCAAATTTACTTCATTATGTTGCTATTTTATTTGTTTGTTTTATTTTTTCCCTTTTAATAAAAATTAAGCGTACAAGCCAATTTATCTTTCTTAGGATAAAGGGTTTGAGGATGCTAAGCCTGTGATTGCTGCTCTGAAAAGCAAAGGTTTTTCTGCAGTAGGGGCTGCTGGATTTTGCTGGGGAGGTATGCTAATTCGTAGATATGAAATTATTTTTGTTAACCAAATGTAAATGGATCACATCTGGGTTTGTCAGCCTTGAGTTTTTTGAGAAACCGAAAAGGAAAAAATAATCTCATGATCAGAACTTGGACATGCGATTCTGATCCTTCCTCATGTGATTCTTATTATAGAATATCTACGTGACACAATTTTACCGCTGAACAATATTTTATGTTTTTTAATTAATTCAGCAGCATCATTTGCTTAAGCACTATTACGGACGAACAGTTGTGTTCATTACAACTTTTGAAGATATGATACTTGAAAATTTGGGGTTTCATCAATCTTACTTGTATTAAGAAATATCCAATATGACTATCATTTAACTAATACAACTGCTTGTTGGCCTAGATTTCATATTTTTGAAACCAGTAACCAAGATATAATTTTATTTAATTGAAAGCCTTATCTGATTAAATTTGATCTGATCTTAGGTTGGAAATTATACCCACATGAGGGCCTAGCTTTAGCATGTCCCTTAAGCCGTTGTCATGGAATATCCTTTTTTTATATATAGCTAACCTGCTTTTTTGGATAATTGCTTGCAATTTGCTAATGTCAAGCATGATGCTTGATGCAGCTAAGGTAGTTGCAGAACTAGCTAAGTCTGATGAGATCAAAGCTGCAGTTATGTTGCATCCTTCACTTGTTACAGTAGATGATACCAAAGGTATTGGACATCTTCCAAATTCAATTGTAATTATTTTATATTGTTTGCTTATTTTACTGAAAAAGGAATATTGTGTAAAATGGAGGAAGTGTATTTTAAATATTTGAATTAATTGATTTCTATAAATCAAGTAGATCACTCGTTTATGTTTGGTTTGGAGTAAAATAATTGATTGCTATAAATCAATTAGATCACTCGTTTATGTTTGGTTTGGAGTAAAATAAATTAATTGCTAAGCTTAACAATGATGGTTGGCTGTGGTGGCGTTCGGCAGCATTAGTAGCTAGTGGCGGTAAGCTACAGTGGCTAGCAATGGTGGCGGACAAAGCTTTGCCCTTGAAGTGTATCTAGAATTCGACTAAAATTAAGCAAATTTCAAGTACATTGAAAATGAATTACTGGTTGAATTTCAAATACTTCAAAATTTTGCAATACATTCCTTTTCATCCAAGCCAAACAACTAATTTTTAAAAATCATGCATTCTTTATACTTTCCACCATTTTTCCATCAAACCCAACCATCCCAACCCGAAACCCCCTCCCAAGACCCACAATAATCTTACTCTTCAATTTTCCATGCGCATAAATTGAAATCCTTCAGAAATCAATATATCTAAGCATTTTTATTATAATTATGAAAAACTTATATGACTAAATATATAAATGTGTTTCCATCTTTTTAGCTACATGGCTTATTTCCTTCTATGTTATAAAACTATTGATTCATTTACATTGAAATGTATATGTTAATAAAATGGCTAAAATGTGTGGATGTGGATTAGCTAAAATCTTTGTATTGAATAAGTTTGTAAAATGTTTGTGTTATTTTTGCAAAATTGCATGGAAGTAGGCAAGCACTCAACTAAAGTTATCTACTGTTTTTCACGCACAGCTAAAATGATGCATTATCATAAAACTCATTTTTTAATAACTTAAATCCTATCTCCTTGATGTGAATCCTATAAATATATAAACGTGTTTCCATCTTTGTAGCTACATGGCTTCTTTCCTCTATGTTATTGTCGGCATTTCCTTTTATGTTATAAAACACATGATCCATTTACATTGAAAATGTATATGTTAATAAAATGGCTAAAATGCATGGATTAGCTAAAATCTTTGTATTGAATAAGTTTGTAAAATGTTTGTGTTATTTTTGCAAAATTGCATGGAAATAGGCAAGCACTCAACTAAAGTTATCTATTGTTTTTCACGCACAGCTAAAATGATGCATTATCATAAAACTCATTTTTTAATAACTTAAATCCTATCTCCTTGATGTGAATCCTATAAATATATAAACGTGTTTCCATCTTTGTAGCTACATGGCTTATTTCCTTTTATGTTATAAAACACATGATCCATTTACATTGAAAATGTATATGTTAATAAAATGGCTAAAATGCATGGATTATCTAAAATCATTGTATTGAATAAGTTTGTAAAATGTTTGAGTTAATTTTGCAAAATTGCATGGAAATAGACAAGCACTCAACTAAAGTTATCTACTGTTTTTCACGCACAGCTAAAATGATGCATTATCAGAAAACTCATTTTTTAATAACTTAAATCCTATCTCCTTGGTATGAATCCTATAATTAGAAGGTATGGGCAAGTAGACAAAGTGAATTGAGTGAGGTAGATGAGTTAGGATCGAAGGGGAGTCTGATACCGGAATTTAACAAACATCCAAGGGGAAAACAAATATTATTATTGAATTAAAATATGAAATTACGACAAACAGTGAAAATATGAAATTGCAACAAAACAACAGCACGACATCAAAACTAGGGTTGCTTCTAAGGTGGAGGTAGTGTCGGCTAGGGGTTTGGACCTCTGAGTGATTGCAAGGGGTTAGCTAGCAGGCTGGAAATGGTTGGCAATGATGAGGGAATGTGGCGACATGAACAACAAGAACAACTTTGGAGGTGTTGTTCAGGGTGGCGAAAACAAGCAAAAAGGGGAAAAACATTAGGTGTGTTGTTTTTTGGGTGGCAACAGCAACAGGAAAGCTGTGAGGGAAAAGATGGGGAAGGGTATATGAAGAATAAACACTACTCAGAGACCAAGATTAGTCGGAGCACGTAGAATACAACCCATAGAGGAAAAAGAGATTCCGACATTTGTTTGCAATTTAATTGTCTTTTTGTTAAATCGGTGACGGCTGTCCTGAGATAAATGACAACAAAAACTATACCGAAAACACCACAAATGCATATATATAATCTCGGCTAACTAGGAGTGGGCCTCGCTTTTGAAAAGAGGAGACACTTTCCCTTGAGAGAGTCGGCTAGTCCTCAGAAGCTTTGGACCTAACTAGTCCATGCAGCAAGTTGTGCCCAAGAAGTTCTGGACAGCAAGGCAGGCAACGATCCCGTCAGTTTCTTGGGATTAGAGGAGTTTTGACCTCATCTGTTGAAGCTTCTGTCTCATAGTAACGAGCCATGTTGTCCACATTGAAGGTAGCATAAATGTTATGATCTTATGGTAAGTTAATCATATAGGCGATCCTGAAAGGTCCATCAGCTTTGGGTTTGAGTTTCCCAAAATTTCTGACAATAAACTTTTCTTTCTTCAATCTGATCCACACTAAACCTCCTACTTGAAAAGTCACATTCTTCTTGGTTTTATTAGCTTTGTTTGAGGTACTTGTGTTTTTGTATGGTTATCTCTTTATTAACCTCTTCATATAGCCTCTTTATCTTTTGCACTCTAGCCTCAGCATCCACATTAACCTCTGTAGCAGGAAGAAGTGGTACCAACAGAAGTGGGTTGAGCGGTTTGCGCCCATACACAATCTCAAAGGGAGTATATCATTTTGTCTGACTCATGAACCTATTGTAAGTAAATTCAGTCAGGCTAGAATTAGATCCAATTGTTTTATGTTCTTACCTATAAGCACCTCAGGAGATTCCCTAAACTTCTGTTCACCACCTCTGTCTAATCATCTGTCTATGGTTGTGCCATTGAGTTGAGCTGAAGTTTAGTACCAAGCTTCCCCCATAAGGTTCTCCAAAAGAGGCTTAGGAGCATGACAACTCTATCGTAAGTGATGGTCTTTGGTATCTCATGCAGTCTCACTATCTCCTGAAAATGAGAGATCATCGAAAAACTATCAACCACTACCATCAATGAATCCTTATTTTATTGTCTTATTGGAAGACCCACAATGAAATCCATACTAACATCCAACCATGGAGCCTATAGTACTAGTAATGGTGTGTGTATAAACCCCTTATTTTGTCCTCTGTTTTTGACAAGTGACGGACTTTGCACTGCCTATCATTCCTCTTCATACCTCTTTAGTTTAGGTATGACAAAAAAATTGTTCCCTCATAATTGTGAGGGCATTGTCTCTGTCAAAATGATCCGCTAATCCCCCATTGTGACCCTTTTGTATGATGACACTCTCAATGAACATCTGGAACACAATCTGTTTTGATGGAACAGGTAGCAATCATATATGTGGTATTGTCCTGTAGTTCTCTCCTGACACTAATCCCAAATCTCCTTGAAGTCCTAATCTGCCTCATACAGCTCCCTCACCACCTCGAATCCCACGACTATGGCATGCATGGAGGTGATCAATAAGTAGCGTCGACTCAGGGCATCTGCTACTCAATTATGACTCCCTTCCTTATGCTTGAGCGCAAACTGAAATGAAGATAAGAACTCAACTCAAAAAGCATGTCTTGACGGTAATGTGGCTATAGTATGCTCCTCTGGCTATATCACCTCACATTTCAGCATGCGCTACTCAAACTCTACTGTGAACTCCTCCACTGATAGCTCTCTCTATTGTAGGTGCTGGAGCTTCAAGAACATGTCATGACGGTAATGTAGGAGCAAGTACTTGCGCTGCATCTTCCTCATATTCTCCTAAGTTGTGATCTTGTTTCTACATTCCCTCTATCTCACTCTCTTTAAATTCTATCACTACAAAAAGATATTTTTCATCTTTATAGCAACAAGCTTCACTCTCCTATCAGCTAACACCTTATATTAAAAAATCCAGTCAACTATCTGCAACCAGTTGATGAAGACATCCAGATTCATTCTCCCATCGAAATCCAACAAGTCTACCTTCACCTTCATGTCTGTCAGGCCTCCAAAAGTCACTTCGTCTCTCAGCCTCCTCTGATACAGACTTTATGGTCTATCCTCCTCTTCATTGGAATCATCTTTATTAAAGGGATTCCAAATTTTCTCTCTCTCATCTTTGAATCTCACTATCACGATTGACGGTTATCTCTCCAGGGATTCTTTCCTCTATTTCCACAAGTATTTATTAATGTCAACGGATTTCTCACTGCATCTCTTCTATGTTGAGTTTCTGACCAGCTTTCGACACTTGTCTCCTCTATCACATGACTAGGGTTTAGATTTTGGAGGTGAAAGATGGTGTATGTGGCTGATTTAGGGTAGGGAAAATAATTTTGGGTGGCTGATTTAAAAAAATCATCAAGGGAGAATGGTTGTGGGTACAATTTGGGTCTAGTATTGGTGGATTTTTCTAAACCTAGGATGGAACTAGGGTTAAACTAGTTCTGATACCGAATGATACTGGACTTTAACAAACATCCAAGAGGAAAGCAAATATTACAATTGAATTCAAATCTAAAATTACAACAAAAAATAGTGGAAATTTGAAATTGTAACGAAAAAAATAACACTCACCCTAATTAGGGTTGATTCTAGGGTGGAGGCAATGTTAGTTAGGGGTTTGGATATTTAAGGAGATGGTAGGGGGATCTGCTGGCAGGTTGGAAGGGGTGGCAGCGATGAGGGAATGCGGCTGCAGCAGTGAAGGGGAGGTGGTCAGCAGCAAGAACGACATTGGAGGTGTTGTTCAATGTGGAGGAAACAAGAAAAACAGGGGAAACGGCTGGTTTGTTGTTTGCTGGGTGGCGATAGCAAAGGGAAAGCAACAAGGTGAAGGGAGTTGATGCGGGAAAGGATGGGGAACGAAATAGGAAGGATAAATACCGCCTAGAGACCAATATAGGATACAACTCGAAGAGAGAAAAGAGACACGGACGGCTGCCTCGAGACAAAACAAAACAAAAATTAACCCTAAAACACCACAAAAAAAAAAATTAATCCTAGATAATTAGCCATGGACCCCTTTATTGAAAAGAGGTGGCACTTCTTCTTGAGAGAGTTGGTCGGCTCTCAAAAGCCTTGGATAGAATCGGTCCAATTAGCAAGTGACGCGCGTAGTAGTTTTGGACCGAACTGGTCCAGGCAGCAAATTTGGTGACGCCCACGTGGGGCATTTTAACTTACTAGTTAAAACTTTTTTGTGAATATTGTATATATTTTTTTCATTACTTGACTAGAAATAATTTAATGGTCTTATTTTATGTTTGAAAACATGTGTACTATCATGACTATAATGTAATACATCTATGTAATACAACCATGATTTGCGAAAGATAATATTAGCAATATTCAAGAGTAGGATATCACATCCTAACTTATCTTTGTAACTACCTAACTTAATGGGAATTAACAAGTAGTAACAATAGACAATAAGATGTGGTTACCCATTTAACATTGAAAAAGATCAAGATGTCGCTTGGCCTTAGGTTAGCCTTAGTGAATACTTAAGTGGAAATGGCATTCATATCATTATGGTCATCGTAGCTAATCTATGCCTTTTTCATTATAGGAAACATGTGTAAAAACGATTTCTTCATCTCAAATCTTCATATGCGTGTTTGATTACAGATAAACATGTCATATTGCTCACATGTGCATCATCAACCATAGTATTTTTTACTTTAGATAAGAGAGTGTCATCAATAACTCACACTCAAAATCATCAGCGTTAGTGTCACCTGTTTCTCACAAAAATAAAATTTATGCTTCACATTAATTTTTTATGTGAAATTTTGTTAAAACTTAAAGTAGACAATGTCATTTTTCTTGGTGTGTATACTAGTAAAAGTCCTAAGATGGGAAGGAGTAGAGGAGGCTGAGAATGTAACAACAGGTTTAATAGTTGCCCTAAGAGTGGATGAGGAAGTTGCATGGCCTTTGAGCTTAGAATTTGAAATAGGAGCGTAATGAAAAGAATATTATGAAGTTTATGTATATTGCAATTCATATTTGTTCAACTTTCAATTTTAAATTCAAATATAAGTTTGTTTGCAATTTAATTGTCTTTTTGTTAAATCGGCCCCTACGGCACCATTTGCATCGTGCTCTAATGAGTCGACGTCGAGCCTACCAAAATATTTTGAAGGCTTATGTTAGGCTTAAGACTAAAAGGGGCAATTTAGTCATTTATCAGTTATTATTGTAGGGTATAAATAGGGCTAATAAATTAAGATTATGATATGCATGTGTGATTTTTGTCTTGAATGTTAGGATTAGGATTTGGGAGAGATCGCCTTCCTCTCCACTTGTAGGTGTTAGGGTTAGAGTTTGGGAGAGATTGTCTATCTCTGAAATTGTTGGTGTTTATCCTTTATGTATTCGGGTTGTGTTGTTTTATGTTAGTAAAATAAACTAATTTTTTCTGCCATAATTTCTATAGAAGTTCCTATCAAACTGGTATTCCAACATTCAATTATGGCAGATAAATATCATGATCATGATAGCTGGGAAGTCGATGATAGGATTATGTACAGTTTTTTTATCAGATATGGGATTGAGTGTGCCCTAGTGACGATTCGAGAAGTAGATGATGGGATTTCCACATTTTTGCCTCGATTTAAGTTAGTTGGGAGCCGTTGGGATCGTGCTTTTACATAGTTGGGAAGCCAACGACAGGATCCCAAGGATGGCGACGTGAATATAGTTCTGATTGAGTGTCGAAAGCCAAGGTTGGGATCACGAAAAGTACGGAGAGGTCAACGATAGAAGCGCAGTGTGCTCTAGTCGCATAGTCGCAATCCAATTTCTCTGAGAATTATCACAGCGCACCCTAGTCGCACAGTCGTGAGTAGAGGTAATCAGGAAACCAGCAATCAGGATTGGGGCATTGAGAGCTCTGTCTATGTGATCGAAATTTTTTTTGGAAGTAATGGCATCATAAAAATAGATGCCATGAAGGAAAAATTAATGGAAAACTGTGAGCTAAATCATATCTGAAATGAATGAGTATTTTTCGACCGTAGAGGGGCATTTCTCGGCCATGGAGGGGAGATTTCATAGTCCTGGAAGAAATGATGAAGAATGTTGTGGAGCTTCATGTAAGCCTGCGACTGCTAGCCATGGAGAACGATGACGTCTGGAGCGGACACAAGCGACAACAATCAGAAGCAATCGTGCGGCATCATGGTAGCATCATTGCTTTAGGCGGTTCTGGAGTCATGGGATCCAGCGGAGTAATGGGTAGTAGACTCAAGCATGCAATAGTCCTGAGATCATGGGTTTCTTCTATCAGTGTGCGCCCATATCACTAATCCCATATATAGAAGGTCGGGATCAGGAGATGTTGTAGGGGTGAGATCAGAAGTGTTTTTTTACCGTAGAGGGGCATTTCTTGGCCATGGAGAGAAGATTCATGGCCCTGGAGGAAATGATGAAGGACATTGTGGAGCTTCATGCAAACCCTCCACTGTTTGTTGCGGAGAACGATGATGTGTAGAGAAAACGCAAACGACAACAATCAGAAGGAAGGGTAGCATCATTGCTTTAGGCGATTCTGGAGTCGTGGGATCGAGCAAAGGAATGGGCAGCAAACTCAAGCATGCAATAGTCTTGTGATCATGGGTTTTTTCTATCAGTGTGCGCCCATATCACTAATCCCGGGTATAGAAGGATGAGATCATGAGTTGTTGCAGGCCGGGATCATACAACCTAGTGTGAGCTCGTTCTTTGGCCCAATTTTGTTAGTGAATAAGGATGGGAGTTGATATTTCTGTGTGGATTATCGGGCAATGGACAAGAAAACAATACTTGACAAATTTTACATCCTTGTGATCGATGAGTTATAGGATGAATTATTTGGGGTTGCAATATCATACGAGATTGACTTGAAGTAAGGATACCATCATATTCGAATGCGACTGATGGATGTGCACAAGGCTGTATTTTGAATTCATGAGGATCACTACGAATTTCTATTTAATAGAAATGGTTGCGAGATGAGGACGCTATGTGGGAGCCATACATAGGGGTGAGCATTCGGTTGGTTGGGATGGATCAATTTTAAGATTGCTCAAACAGATTTAAACCGAAATCCAGAAACTGAAGTACTGAACCAAACAAAATTTTGATAAAACTGAATCAGTCAATCCGAAGTTTAGGTTCAAATGAATCAATTTTACGTACACCAAAATAAATATTTGTTGTATAAAAAAATAAAACACACACTGATGTAGTGGGCTAGTAGTAGCAAGTGATATTCAATAAATAAAAATAATATGGTTGCAAAAGTCTCAATATGGTTGCAAAAATAAAATTAATAGATTTCAATTTCAAGAATTATGTTCAATTGATAAAAATAACTTATAACCTAAAGAAAATGAGGTACAATAGTGAACAACCTGCCTTTTTCAATAATGATGACTTTGATATAGCCACAAATGATGACAGGTCTTATATGTTTCAAAAATTTATGGCGTAGCCATTTCAACATAAACAAACTTTTGTTAGAAACTAAACTCACTAGTCATTTAGGGTTAAAAAAATGCCCATCTTTGTTGTAGAAGAATATAGAGAGTTCAATGTCAAATCACTAGCAAGCTTGCGAGATTGTGGACCAGAGTTTTGTGTGAAGAATATTAGGGCTACAACTAGAAGACGAAAGTAAAAGTTTGAATACCCTAATAGGTGAGATTCGTGGGACCAAGACTCTTCATGCCTCTCCAACTTCCCCATTTCCACCTTTGACGACACCTTAAGCCGCATCGTGGTTTGTACCTCACTGAGCCTTTGCCAATACAGTAAAAAGGAAATGCCTACAAATTTGGTTTCAGTTCTGGTTTTACATGCAGAGTAGTAAAATTGCAATTAAATAAAAGGTACTTGAAAGGTAAAACGCAGTAAAGTAAAATGCTGTAGATAAACTGTAAAAGCATACTTGGGCATCTGCTACTGTTGCGTTATTAGTGTTGCGAGCGTAATATGATTTGCAGTAGATATAAATAAACTTACAAGAAAATAAATAAGGCAAGAAAACCCAGCATAAAAGTCATAACAAATGAGTAGTAAAAATCACAAGCAAAAGAAACATATGACGACATATGAAAGATCAGGACTGGGTATAAGACTTTGGTGAAAGTGGGGGCTCAGAGCTGGGCTGTGTGCTTCCCGAAACAGGAGTTACCGGTCTGACAATCTACAGAAGGTAGTCCTTAATCTCGATCCAAATGACTAACCATGGACTTTTATAAATTTTCATAGAAAGGTTTTCATGCACAAGTTGTTTTGTTGTTCAAGTCCTTTTTTATGCAGAGTTCTTTTTAACATGCAAAAGAAATTTTTATTTTATTTTTGTAAATATTTTGTAAAGTGGTACAGTCCACAGGCTAGTCGCTTTAATCGTGCTAGAACTACTGACAACCTAAGAGTGTCGGGGCAACGATCCCACCAAGAATCGGCGAATAG